>NC_056740.1:540092500-540142500 GCF_019279795.1 Protopterus annectens
CCAAATTTTTTGGCCAAGACAGCACTGGTAACCCACTCCTGAGGAGCCCGACGCATTCCCCACCATGGACCCTACCTCTAATGCCTCTTCTTCTGACTCAGCACAGCTTCAAAACTCTTCACAGTCAGCTGAAAACACTCAATCTGGCCACATGGAAGATTCCTTAACTTCACAACAGACCCTACTCTCCAAGGAGGTGCAGGATGTCATTTGGAGGCCAGAAGGCCTTCTACTAGGAAAGCTTACTCCGCAAAATGGAAGTGATTTTGTGCCTGGAATAAGAAAAAGGGCCAGAATCCTGGAATACTGAATTTACCTCAAATATTACAGTATCTAGCTGAGCTGCTAAGCAGTGGACTTTCACTCTTCTCCACCAAAATCCATGCCTCAGCCATTTCTGCAGAATACAACACTGATCCTCCTTTATTCTCTCATCCCCTCTTAAGACAGTTCCTCAGAGGGGCTAAGAATATAAACCCCCCAAGGAAACAACCAGTACCTGCTTGGGACCTCAATTTCATTCTAGAAAAGCTGACCATGCCTCCTTTTGAGACAGCTGCCTCAACAGATTTGCAATATTTGTCCTGGAAAACAGCCTTCCTTCTGGCCATCACCTCAGCTCGCAGGGTATCGGAACTACAAGCCCTCATGTCTGTGCAGCCTTTCATCATTTTCCATCAGGACAGAGTTTCCTTACGGACCAATCCGTCCTTTATGCCAAAGGTGGTGTCCAGGGTAGCTTTGAATCAGGCTATTCACTTGCCTACCTTTTACCCTAATCCTCAAAACAAAGGGGAGAGACTACTACATTCCTTGGACATCCACAGACAGCTATGTTATTTGGACAGAACAAATCCTTTCAGAAAATCAGAACAACTCTTTGTGTCCTATGCCTATAGGAGCTCAAGGGAAGCCAATTTCCAAACAGACAATCTCAAAATGGATAGCCCACTGCATACGCTTTTGTTACTCTTTTCATGGTCTTTTCAGGCTTGTTGGCTGTTGGTGAAGCACCCACCAAGAGGAGAAAACGCTCAGAGAAGAAAGGAGCCACTTTTGAGACTTAAGTATTTTTCCTCTGTTTATTTGCTAAGTTTTTCTGCATAGCCGCCTATTTTGAGCATTTTCTGGTTTGTTAAATTTGATTTCTGCATTAGTAACTGTGTTTAGAGCACAACCTAGATCCGTTTACTGAATTTCCTGTTTGCACTTATTTTTAAAATCGTTTTTTTCTCAAAACTTGCATTTTATCTGTCTTTGGCCTAGCACTCTTGTGTGGGGTCATTTACTGCACTGTTATAACTTGCTGATACTTGTTAACCTCTGCTATCTCTGAAAAAACAAAAAAAATCTTGCTTTTTTCCCACTTTTCTGAGATTTAAAAAAGTTCAGTTACAGGCTTGCTGTTCTTGAACTGTTTGTAAGTTTCTGTGAGGCCATTTTTTTGCTTGGGCAAAAGGAAAGTCTCTCTGTTGATCAGTGGCAGTGAAAAACATTGAGCAGCCTGCCTGCCCCTGTGGGAGTGGTTACTGACTTGAAACTGTAGTTTTATTGGCCATTTTGGGTCAATTCCAAAACTCCTTCATCTCTTAAAACCCTGTTTTGCGCGTTTTTGAGCATAGCGCAACAACGGGCAGCGCCGCCTAATTGGGTTTAAATTATTCCTGGCTCCACAAAGTCTGCTCTTCCCTTTTTCCCTTAGAACTGCTCTTTCTCTCAATTTAAACACCATATTCTCATTCTAAGGCCCTTCACTGGTCCAATTAAGTAATCCTACAAGTTAGCACTATTAAACCATAAGCACTACTTACCCTTATACTCTCTACGATTACCCTGTCCTCTATTGGTCCGTCTTAAATTCAGTTTCCCTGTTACTCTAGCATGTCCAAAGCTCAGTCAATGGTTTCCTCTCCAGTCCAGCTGGTGAATCTGGGAATTTTGAGGCAATGTTACAACTGTCTCATGTACACGGACAACCCTCTCCTCCTCCAAACAGGTTCAAATATATGTGAGAGATGCAACTATTTAGCCAAACTGGAGGCTGAGCTCTCTCATCTCAAAACTGGTGTAACCAGTCAGGAGGAGAAGGTAACCTCACGCAACACAATTCCAGTATCGCATAGTGCCACCACATCAGCGAACCAAACACATAAATACACAAAAACATACTCGGAGGCTCTAAATAAAAATCTACCTAAGCAACAGAGACCTCCAAAGCAGACATCCAAGCAAACGCTACCTCAAAACAAAACACACACAACACATAACCCACAAAGTCAGTGTGCCAAGCAGCCACAGCCCTTAAGGCTGAATAACACACCTAATACTCTTGTTATAGGTGACTCTATTGTCAGAAGCACTGACGTCCCGCTCACCAGGCTGAATAAAGAGAAGGTCACGGTGAGCTGCCTGTCTGGTGCTAGGATCCGACACACAACGCAAGCACTCGGGTCACTCCAAAGCAAATACAAATATGACTCCGTCATTGTAGATGCTGGTGTGAATGACCCGAGACGTACCTCCCTGGACTACATGAAAAGAGACATAGAGGAGCTCTCTGATCATGTAGCCCAGGCTGGTATGACCCTGACCTTGAGCAGCATCTTACCCTCACCTAGAATGATGCCACAGTACAAAGACAAAATGATCGATTTTAACAATTGGCTAAAATTTTGGTGTCATTCAAAGGGGATCCAGTGTCTGTCAGCCTGGGATGACATGCTCGACAAGCCACGTTGCTTCACTAGGGACGGCTTGCACCTGTCACCACTGGGCTTTTGGATATTGGCAAAGGCTCTTGCCACCCCCATAGTGCCTTTTTAGGCAAGGCTCAAAAGTCAAACCCACCCCCATAGACAGCACAAGGAACAAGAAACTAAGGGTAATGCTGCTAAACGCCAGAAGTCTTAACCTCAAGATGCACGACCAAGCTCTCCTCAGTATGGAGAACATCGATATCTGTGCAGTGACAGAAACCTGGTTCAAGGCTCCAGAGAGCACCCCAGCACTACCAGGCTATACCTCGTATCATGCTTTTCGGCCCCAAAACCCGGACCGAACCACAAAAGGAGGGGGATTTTCCATATTTATCAAGGATATCCACACCTCCAGGTTAGTGGCATTGCACGAAGTATCGGAGACCATCCATGTGCAACTAACAGTGGGCAAGACTGCTTTTCAGTTTATAGCATCCTACAGACCACCCTCTCAAAGTCAGGAATCCCATTCGGCTTTCCTGAAAACATTGGAGAACATGAAGATCTCTCCTAACACCATTATATTGGGCGACTTTAACTACCCAAACCTTGATTGGGAGCACTACTCAAGCCCCAGCACCTTAGCCCAAAGATTCCTGGAAATTATAGACTCAAATGCTATGGAACAACTAGTCACCACTCCCACAAGAGGGGACAACATACTAGACCTGATCATTACCAACATGGGGACTCTATGCTCCACACCAGAAGTATATCCCTCATTGGTAAGATCAGACCATAAATTAATTTCACTGGATGTCCACATCCCGACCCCACCCCCAGCTCAGAAAACCACAGTGAAAAACTTCTCAAAAGCAAACTTCTCACTTCTCAAAACCGAAGTGGAATCCTTCAAGGCCCCAGGGACAGTGGAAACTACAGCCCAAACTGCAGAATCCTATATAAATGCATTCTACAGACATCTCCAGGAATGCATGGATCATGCTATCCCAAACAAAACCAAGACCCAATCATCCAAAGGCAGGCATCCAGTCTGGTGGACCCCTGCCATAAATAAACTGTACAACAGAAGGAGGAAGCTACTACATGATAGAGCAAAATCCCTAATAGGGAAGGCATCTCTGATCAGTACTAGCAAAAAATTACGATCCCTCATAAAATCCTCCAAGGCTAGCTTCGAGAGAAAAATTGCACAGGACACCAAAGACAATCATAAGGCTTTTTTCAGTTATGTTAGAAACCTGGGATGCAACTCCCAGACTTGTTCTGAGTTGATTCTAAATGACAAAAAATACACTAAACCCACAGTCATCGCCAATATCCTGGCAGACAGGTTCAGTGCAAACTTCTCCACCCCACCCCCCCAAAAAGCAAGTATCTATCCCGGCAGAGGGCTGCCTCCCAAACATCTCAGATGCTCAGGTGAAGGCTGCCCTCTCCAAAGCAAAAAACACTGCTTCCATGGGACCAGATGGCGTCCCAGGTTGCATCCTACATGAACTACAAGAGGAACTAATCCCTCAAATAAAACAGCTATACAATCTCAGCCTCACTACAGGATATGTGCCCACAGAATGGCGTACAGCATCAGTGGTCCCACTCCACAAAGGTGGAGCCTCTACGGACCCTGGAAATTATCGCCCCATAAACCTGACTAGCTTAGTCTGCAAGGCTATGGAGAGGATCATCATGGAGCTCATAAACAACAACATTGGGGACCTACAGACACTAGATCCTACCCAGTTCGGCTTTGTCAAGGGCAGATCCTGCCTTTTGAACCTGGTTGACTTCTTCGAAACAGTCACCAAAGCCATAGATGAAGGGAAGGTAGTCCACACAGCCTATCTGGACCTTGCAAAGGCATTTGACACTATACCCCACTCGGGCATCATAGATAAGCTATCCAGCTTAAATATAAACCCCTATGTCACAAGATGGGTCGCAAACTGGCTCAAAGACGGAACCCACAGAGTGAGAGTTGCTGGAGCCACTCGAAACCGGTCACAAGTGGCGTCCCACAGGGTTCTGTCCTGGGACCACTCTTGTTCTGTATATACTTTTCCCGAGGTACAGGCAAACGTGGGAGGACTATGGCTCACCAAGTTTGCAGACGACTGCAAACTGGGCGCCATAATCAACTCTCCAGCTGACACAAACATCCTTCAAAAAGGTCTCAGAGACAGATAACTGGTGCCAGTGCCATGGTTTAAAGCTAAATGCCAAAAAATGTATAGTCATACCCTTTGGCAAAAACAATGTGCCCACAAATTACCACATAGGCGGAAACCCATTAAGTACAGAGAAAGTGATTAGGGACCTGGGAACCCAAGTTGATAGCAATCTCTCCTTTGAAAACCACATTGCCAAAGACGACCTTCTACATAGCCCACCTCATCACAAAGGGTTTCACATCTAGATAGAGAGGTAATCGTGCCCCTTTATTCATCCCTCATCAGGCCCATCATAGAATACAATGCCTCTTTTGGGATGTACCTTACCCGACACCTGCAGCAATTAGAAAGACCCCAAAAGTATCTCACCAAGAGGATCAAGGGTGTCAAACAGATGCCATATGCTGCTTGGTTAAAAAAACTCCAGCTCTACTCAGTTGCATACTGCCTACTTCAAGGCGATCTATGCCTGACATACAAAGCTATGTCAAATCCAGAATTAATGGACATGCTCCACCTCAGTAAATCTAAATCCCTTAGAGCCACACGCTCAAGGGACTTGAACCTCAGCACAGAAATAAATAGAACTTGCTGGAGGGACAGGTTCATAACCCAGAGGCTCCCTTCACTCTGGAATAGAATTCCAGTTCATGTGAGGCAGAGCACCTCACTGAATCTCTTCAAGAATAATCTCGATAAGTGGATGGGGGATCGTAGGTTTGTCCCAGGGATTACTCCCGTGTCACTATTAGACAGAGGCACAGTAAACTAAACCTTAAAAAGGGCACAGTATACTCAAATCAACAGAATCGGGCTAGGCTTATAATTGCCCAGGGCAGATAGCCTAGTATGATATGAACCTATGGTAAACCTGTGCCTGCAGGCATCAGATCTCACTCCACAAGGGCCACAGCTACCTCTGCAGCTTTCCTCAGAGGAGTTCCTACCAAAGATATTTTGGAAGCAGCCACTTGGATTTCTGTGCATACCTTCTCCAAGCACTACCACCTACCATTATACTCCAAAACTAGAGTAGGCTTTGCCACTGCAGTCTTACAGGGCATCCTGGCTCCTCCTAGTTCCACCTAGTGCCTACCACCCCCTTTTTAGCTTTGGGATTCTACCCATCTGTTACGACTGCAGCTGTATGCACGATGAACATAGTACAGTTTTGTACCTACCATAAATGTAGATGTTCGAGTGCTAATACAGCTGCATTCCAGGTTTCCCTCCCTCCTTCCCCTCTTGGGACAGGCCTATTGGCTAACACCTCCTCATACAACTTGATTGGGGTATTCATTTATGGTGTATTTGCTTGCAACTACTGTTTTTTGATTATATTGCACTGCATTATTACATAAATTTATGTATTGCATTCCTTCTGGGGGCACCTAACATCTGGGGCAAGAAAAACTGAAGAAAATGGCGTCAGCTGGTTCTTTTATACCCCTGTCGCACTGACGTCAGGGAAGAAGCGACTACAACCGACGCCGGACCTAGACTTTGGAATTCTGCCGACCGAGGACCCGCCTGACGGCAGGAGAACCCATCTGTTATGACTGCAGCTGTATTAGCACTCGAACATCTACATTTATGGTAGGTACAAAACTGTACTTTCTCCTTAATGTCTCAGTGTAATGGTGCTACTGTGTTCTCCTTAATGTCTCGGTGTAATGGTGCTGCTGTATTCTCCTTAATGTCTCTGTGTAATGCTGTAGTGTTCTCCTTAATGTCTGTGTAATGGTGCTGTAGTGTTCTATCTCGGTGTAATGGTGCTGTAGTGATGTTCTTCGTGTTTCACTGTTGCAGTCATTACGTTTGAGATATCTGCTTGCAGTATCCCTCAGTCAGCCTGATTAACACTCTTGGGTCCTGCGTTGGTTGCTGTCCCTTCTTCCATGACGTCAGGTTGTTAGGGGTATAAAACATGCAGCAGATGCCATTGCATCAGTCTTTCTTGCCGTGTAGTGCCCGAAGCAGAAGCAGTTCGTAAGTGCTGGTCGGCCGACTCCTGAAATTTTTGTTTTCGAGTTTCAGAACCGAAGTCTTCAACTAAAGCCAAGTACCCCGTTGGGGAAACTTTTTCTTGCTCCTTTCCAATGTCAGTAAAAGTTAAATAATTGCATTACTTGTGGAAAGCAAATACCTCACAAATATTTTCATTCGTACTGTATTCCTTGCCTAGGCCCTGATCACGACGTACCTTGCTGTCTGTTTTGTGCCTTATTTAGTCAGAGCACTATCAGTCGTCGGTATATTTTCACCTCTAAATATTTCAGTTCTCTGTTTAATTATCCAGAAATGTCGTTTGTTAGCCATCCGACTACCTGGATTCCGAAAAAACACAAAGATAAAGACAGAGTCAGGCTGCCTAGGTCCAACGCTGCCGACGACGCTTCTCCTAAGCTAGTCGCCAGTTTGTCAGTACTCAGTGAGGTGCTTTCACAGCCCCTGATACCTGCTACTTCTGATTCGCAGGCCTCTACTGAGACCCATTCGGAGTCCGGTATGCCGAGAGATGCTTCAACTGGGGAACCTGCGGATGTCTCTACCTTGGATGGGTCCGGAGCCGCTGTGCAGGCACCGGCTTCTGAGGGTGTATTCAGGCCTACGGACTGGCATATTAAACTGATGCCGCCTCCTTCATTTAGGCCTAAATCTTGAACCATGCTTAAGAAACAGAGGCCCAGGCCGCATGCTCAGGCCTGTATGCCTAAAAAACAAATAAGAATGGCTGAAGGTCTTATAACTCTAATCAGGGAAGTCAACCTCCCCCTTCTAAGAGACCTAGGACTGAAGTTGTTTATGAATTTTCTGACCAGGATTCTGATTTTTCGGATTCTTCTGATGATCTGGATTTACCCTTATCTACTTATGAGGGTTCTGATGCAGACGAGACTATTCCCTCTGCTTTCTTTTAGTGAAACATTGCATACTCTAAGGGAGCATTTCCACTGGGAAAGCCAGGATTTTTTTGATTCAAAAAAGAGGTTTGGGGATTTCCTACTCCTGCCTCAGCATAGGCCTTTAGCTATACCTCCTGTACTAGACATTGTTGATGACGTCTTTTTGGAATCTAGTTTGGCCCCTGATTCTTTGCCTCCTGCTCCCAGAAAACCCAACAGATATTAGTGTTCCTGATTCACACAAGTTCCTTTTTAAAAATCCTATTGCGGATCCAGAGACTATCTCACAGGGGACCCAAGGGCATTAAGGCTTCTACTGCTAAAAATCCTACCCCTTCTGATGGAGACTGTAGGGCGCTGGATAGATTGGGTAAGAAGGTTTACACTTCTGCAACCTTGGCCTTTAGGGCTTTAAACTGCCAGTTTCATATGTTTAAGTATCAACATGTTCTTGGATTGCTTAAACAGAAAATTATGTTGATTCCTGACTGTACTGAAAATAAAGAATTACAGGATTTAATGCATTCTGCTGAGCAGGTTGGAAAACATACTTTGCAATGTGGATTTGATTCATTAGAGGCCTCTTGCAGGGCTGCGGTTACTGGGTCTGTGCTCAGAAGGCATGCTTGGCTTAAGGAGCAATCTTTGCCTGATCATATTAAAGCTAAACTGGGGCAATTCAAATCGTCCTTGGCCTGTTTGGCAAAAAAGCTAAGGAAGTTCTTAAAGATGGAAGGCAAAGCTAAATCTGTGCAAACTGTTCAAGATTTCTTACAAGTTCAGCCTCCTAGATTTAGCAGGCATTGGTCCTCTAAGAATTGGTGCTTTCCTGCTCCTTCCAGGTATTCTCAATCCAAACCCAGCCAGCAGAAACCCCGGGTTTCAGTCCCAGGGGACGCACAAGACTAAGCAGTGGGGGGGGGGGTTCTACATCCAAATCTGGGGGTAGTAAGACCCCCCCCCTTTGGAAAACTGTCTCAATGACTTGCTTTTAAAACTTCCAAGCTTTTCACAGCTGAGTGCTCCTTTAGGCGTAAAGATTGGTCTACAGGCCAAAAACTGGGAACTCATTACCCGGGACAAATGGGTTTTAAATAGTGTCCCAAGGATTCAGATTTCACTTCCACACATTAACACCACCAAGTGGGTGGCCAGCTCTACCCCCAAATCAGTGGACAGAGGTCCAAAATCAAATACGCTGTCTCTAAAGCATGGGGGTTATTCAGTTGGTACCAGAAGAGGAAAAGGGGCAAGGTTTCTATTTGACTTTTCCTGGTACCCAGAAAAGACAATACATGGTGGCCTATCCTGGACCTTTCTACTCTAAACACCTATTTGGTGATTCTAAAATTCAAGATGCTGACTCTTCATCTACTTCCTATGCTAGGCAAAGATGCATGGTTGGCAACACTAGACTTAAAAGAAGTATACCTGCAAATCCCTATCAAGGAGTCTTGCAGAAGATACCTTACGCTTCAAAACAGGCCACATGCAGTAGCAGTTCTCTGCACTACCCTTTGGCTTATCTACTGCACCCAGGGTATTCATAAAGTGCCTAGCTCCAGCCATTGTATTTTGCAGGCAAAGAAATGTTCAAATGTACCCATACCTGGACGATTGTCTAATTCAGGCAGAAAGCCAGGCCATACTTTTGAATCATCTGGCCTTTGTTCAAAGGGTGCTGAGTTGTCTAGGGTACACGAAAAATGAAAAGAAATCACACTTGGTACCCTGTTAACAAGTTATATTCCTGGGAGCAAGCTTGAATACAACTTCCCAGATGGCTTTCCTCACGCCAGAGAAACTGATTCATTTGGCAACCTACTTCAGACAAGTAGCCACAAAAACCCATTTATCTGCAAGGCAAGTACTGCAAGCTTTCGGGTTCATGGCCTCCTGCACTCTTCTAATTCAGTATGCAAGGCTGCATATGAGGAAACTACAGTGGTATCTCAAAAGCCTATGGTGTCAACATTCTCTGGATCTAGAAGCAATGATTCCTATCATACCTTGCCTATGCCTTGAGTTCCTTTGGTTGACAGAGGACTGCCACCCAAACAGGGGACTACCATTCACACTACCCCCTGCCACCCAAACCTTAACAACAGATGCATCAGACTATGCATGGGGGGCTCACCTGTCAGGGAAGTGCATTCAGGGCAAATGGAACCCAAGTCAAATGCACCTGCACATAAATCTAAATGAAATGTTAGTTGTACAGAATGCTCTGACAGCCTTCAAGGACCACATTCTTCCAGGACAACTAATGGTAAAGACGGACAACACCACTGTCATGTGGTACATAAGCAGGGGTGTACACATTCTTACCCCCTCTGCAGACTAGCCATGGCATTGTGGAACACAGTCTTGAGCTACCAAATGAATATACATGCTCAATTCCTGCCAGAAAAAGTAAATACACTGGCAGACGGACTAAGCAGAAACCTCATGGACCCACACTAGTGTAAACTGGAACCAAGGATTTTCAACATGTTGGCAAGCAAATGAGGGAGCCCAGATTTAGACCGGTTTGCCTCCCACCAGAACCATCAATTGGACAAATTTTGCACAAGGACTCACCACAAGCTAGCTTGGAAAGTGGATGCTCTGTCCTTCACCTGGAAAAACATATCCGTTTATGCCTTTCCTCCTCTGCCTCTGCTCTCCAATGTACTACTAAACATCAAACAGGACAAGCAAAGGACGATTTGAATTGCCCCAGACAGGCCACGCCAACATTGGTACCCCCTGTTACGCAGTGTGTCACGTTTGACCCCATGGCACCTGTCTCAGACTCGTTCCCTGTTGTCTCAGCAGGAGAACCAGATTCTGCACCCTCAGCTGCAAACCCTGAACCTAGCAGCATGGCTAATTACCTAATCTCTCCTTTACCACTCCTCAGTAAATCGGTGATGGATATCATTTTAGAGGTAAGGAGGCCTAGTACTAGAAAGCCTTATGCTGCAAAATGGAAAATATTTTGTGCCTGGAACCAGTCTCAAGGAATGAACACAGCAGTGCCCAGTTTACCTCAGAATCTGCAATATTTGACTGAGATGCTTCATTTAGGGCTTGTCCTTTTCCTCTTCCAAAATTCATGCCTCAGCCATTTCAGCTTATTATAGCAAAAAGCCTCCCCCTCTTCTCTCACCCACTGCTCAAGCAGTTCCTCAGAGGGGCCAATAATTTAAGGCCACCCAGGAGAGTTCCAACTCCAGCCTAGGACCCTAACTTTGTCTTGGAGAAACTCACTCTTCCTCCTTTTGAGCCAGCTGCTACTGCAGATTTAAAATTCCTTTCTTGGAAAACAGCTTTCCTTTTGGCAACCACTTCAGCAAGAAGGGTATCTGAATTAGAGGCCCTTATGGCAGTGGAGCCTTTCATCATCTTTCATGCGGACAGGGTGTCCCTTGGAACCAATCCCTCCTTCATGCCAAAGGTGGTATCCAGTGTGGCTCTTAATCAGTCCATTCATTTGCCTACCCTCTTTTCTAACTCACAGAAAAAAGGGGAATGGATATTGCGCTCCTTAGATGTGCACAGGACTAAACCTCAGAGGAAATCTTATTAACTGCTGGTGGCATTTGCTGCAGGGACAGAGGGGAAAGCTATTTCAAAGCAAACTATTTGAAAATGGATAGGCCATTGCATTCCTTTCTGCTATAAACACCATGGTAAACCTATCCCACAGGGCATCAGACCCCATTCAACCAGGGCTGCATCTACCTCTACAGCCTTTCTCAGGGACGTCCCTACCAGGGATATCCTAGAAGCTGCTGCCTGGAGTTCTGTTCATACTTTCACCAAGCATTATCATTTGCCAATTTTCTCTAAATCCAGAGCTGGCTTTGCCACTGCAGTCTTGCAGGGCCTTATTGCTGGCCCTAATTCTATTTAAATTCCTCCTTCCAACCTTAGCTTTGGGAATCTACCCAAGTGTAATGACTGCAACAGTGAAAAATGAAGAGCATAGTACAGTTGTGTACACTTACCATAAATGTAGATGTTGGAGCATATTCACTGTTGCAGTCCTGGTTACCCTCCCTCCAGCCCCCTTTCTTCTTTTAACTATACCTCTACTCACCCTTACTATGCTCACAAGCTTTTTGTTGTATTTGCTTTTTTGTTGGAGGTATATCCTTGTATTTATAGATCTCATTGCTTCCCATTAGGGGTGCATCTGACATCTGGGTCAAGAAAAACTGATGTAATGTCGTCAGCTGCATGTTTTATACCCCTGATGTCCTGGAAGAAAGGACAGCAACTGATGCTGGACCCAAGACTTTGGGAGGGCTACTGCAAGCAGATTACCCAAATGTAATGACTGTAACAGTAAATACCATAAATGTAGATGTTAGAGTGTAAGTGTACACAACTGTACTTTCTCCTTAATGTCTCAGGTGTAATGGTGGTGTAGTGTTCTCCTTAATGTCTCTGTGTAATGGTGTTGTGTTCTCCTTAATGTCTCTGTGTAATGGTGTTGTAGTGTTCTCCTTAATGTCCTCTGTGTAATGGTGCTATAGTGTTCTCCTTAATGTCTCTGTGTAGTGGTGCTGTAGTGTTCTCCTTAATGTCTATGTAATGGTGCTATAGTGTTCTTATTGTCTCTGTGTAATGGTGCTGTAGTGTTCTCCTTAATGTGTCTGTGTAGTTGTGCTGTAGTGTTCACCTTAATGTCTCTGTGTAGTGGTGCTGTAGTGTTCTCTTTAATGTCTCTGTGTAATGGTGCTGTAGTGTTCTTAATGTCTCTGTGTAATGGTGCTATAGTGTTCTTATTGTCTCTGTGTAATGGTGCTATAGTGTTCTTATCGTCTCTGTGTAATGGTGCTGCTGTGTTCTCCTTAATGTCTCTGTAATGGTGCTGTTGTATTCTCCTTAATGTTGCTGTAGTATTTTCCTTAATGTCTGTGTAATGGTGCTGTAGTGTCCTTAATGTCTCTGTATAATGGTGCCGTAGTGTTCTCCTTAATGTCTCTGTATAATGGTGCTGTAGTGTTCTCCTAAATGTCTCTGTAATAGTGCTGCTGTGTTCTCCTGTCTCTGTGTAATGGTGCTGTAGTGTTCTCTTCTTCCTTGTTTGGTGATGTACTGCACATGTGTATGGTAGCTTCTTTCCCACACCTGCGCAGTACATCAGTGCAGTACAGGAGAAGCAACAGAGAAAAGAGAATATCAGTTGCTGGCATGTGTTAACATTTAAAAAAAAAAAAGTATTTTTTTATGAGAGACGGCAGAGAAGTGGAATTAAAATCAGGTATGTTTCTGTTTTTGTTTTGCGGAACATGCATGATTTTTTTCACATTTTGCTGGACCCCCCCCCCAGGCAAGTTTAAATAGAAAGTCCGGCTGCTCAATGGTATTTCAGATGCCAGGCATTTTTCTATTGGTATATGCTTGATTTAGAATGGGCACACTGGTTGGGCTGTCCCATCAGCATGCTCATTTTTGAATAGCAGTGAGTAATCATTGTATGTGTATATATATTGGTGTCTGTGTGTGAATATGTGTATATATATATATATATATATATATATATATATATATATGTATGTATATCCATCCATATAGTGTGTATACATTCTTTACACACACACGCACACACACTTTAGCCTTTACACATGCATTTTTTTAACCTAGCCCCATATGTCTTTTAAATGTAGATGCAGCACTGTTGCCTTAATGTACTTTCTAATGTCTGTGCAGTTTTTCTGTTTGGAAGTAGGAACAGTTCTCTAGAGTGATGCAGATTACATGATCTACAAATCCTTGAAAGCTGGTATGCTCTGCACTTTTCTTCCAGCTTCTTATTTGACCTAAGATGTCATTGTAAACTTGCATTTGTTGTATAACCAGTGTGACCTTTTGTGAACATTCGCTTTTATTGCTTTGGGCAGCACAGTAATTCAGTAGTCAGAATCTGTCCTCAGCTTCAGGGCCCGGGTTCATTCATCATCATCATCTCTCTTCACTGTCTGAAGTTTTCATGTTTTTCTCATGTCCACATAAGTTATCGCATAGTTTTTCTCTGCAAAAAAATGTATATGTATTACAGATTTCCTTTATCTGGATCATTCTGAAAAAAGTCTGAGGATCAAGTCAGTTACTTTAAGCCATAAATTTGCTGCTGAGTAAACAAATGGTTTTATCTAATGTTAACCTAAAAATCTCATGGCAGTAATGAAGTGTTAAGAGAGTTGCTGTACCCTTTGAGCTGCTTTGCATTTACAAGGATATTTAGTTGCCTGTATGCCGGGCTCTGAGTAGTCCTTGCTGTTGATTTGGGAAGCTCGTCGCAGACCTAGGAGGACTAACAAAGTACTGACTATATTTATGTGGGGATCATGGAGACATAGAAAACTGTTGGATGACTGCTCCTTTTGTTAGGATGCATAACTTTGACCTTGTCATACTTGGCAGCTTTACTCCACATGTTATTTATGCAAGGGTAGTTTTCACACACATCCTTTCCAGTTGTACAGGTATATTGGAGTCTTTCCATAGTACTGCTGTACCTTTGTGGATTCCACATTGCAATTACTTCGTATTACTTTATTGTGAATTCTTTCATGTATAGTCAGTCATGGCAGGTGTCCTTTTACCACAAGAGCCAATCAGGGGACTTGTTTACTGGTCTGTTTTAGAAATTGTATGCAGTACCAGCCCTCATCACTGCTGCACGTTTTTGCATCTCTCAGGTTTGGTGTAGCAGTCTTCAAATCTTAATGCTGTATGAGATACCACCTTGTAGCTGTCAAGAATTTTGTTGGAATTTTTCTTGGTTATTTCAGTAAGTTTTGTAGTGTGCAGTTTTAAGGCACTTATCTCTTAGGCTATCACTGAAGATGGTTTAAGGCCCAGCAATACAAAACTGTTCGGCAGTGTATGCAAATAAATGTACAACAGCAATTTAGTAATGTGTACACAGCTTTGGATGTGAATGACATGCCCAGAGCTGAGTATCTTCCTTGGAAAAATGTGGGTTGAGGGTGGTACCTAGGAAATGGTTTACAGACCCTAACTCAGCACAGAAAATGCAACTTTTTGTTTTTTAAATGAGACCTGCAGGTGAATATGTTGTGGGTGTTTGTTTAAAAAAAAAAAAAATAAGTGTGTGTTGTGCAAAATGTAAACAACTAGGCTATCTTGAGGCTTAACGTCTTGGTTTAAAACATTTTCTGTTTTCTTTCATTTGCTGAACATTATCATACATTATTTTTCTTTCTGTAGCCACTAAATGACTGATGCTTTTTGATCTGTTATTTCTACCAGTCAATTGGCTGCGGCAGTCAGCGGCCTCAACTGTCCATTCGTTCCCCAAACAGTTGAAGTGCTGGAGGCCTAGCTGTCATTCCAGTGATGGTCATAAAATTTTGGGGGGGGGTGTTGTGTTCCTACCTTTCTTTTTCCACATGCTTATAGCCAAAGGGTTTGGCTTGTAGTGGCTTTAGTGAGGGCATGTCACCTGCTTCTGTAGTTCCCTCAGAATGCTCTGTCCCTTTCTAGGCAGGTGCCTGTATGGGATTTCTGGTCTCCCCCTCGGCATTCTGGCATGCAGTGGGCACTTCATGTATGCCCCACTCTTGCGCTGTTGAGAGGCAAATGGGCAGTTGTTTCATTACTGCCACCCCTCCCACCAAGTTCCTGTGTGCTAATTGAACCTGGGACATCTGGGTCATAGTTGGGATTTAATCTCTCTAATCTGTGTCGGTGGCCTTTGTTTTTCCTGAATGATCAAAATTTCTAGTCATCACACAATCTCAGAACTTGGTTGCTAGCTTGCTTTGTTTTCTCCATGCTAAAGGTTTCCATGCATGGATGTTTTTTCAACCCACAAGTTCTTTGTGATGGGTATTTTATTTTTTTTTAGAAATACTGCCCTTCAACTGATTTACTCCAGGTGTACTTTGTTGTGACCTAAGTTGCAGTTGTTTGTATTCATCTGCAAGGAACTTCAATTGTATTTTTCTTGCAGCATAGACAGAACACCCCCCCCCCCCAAAAAAAAAAAAAAAAATCCTCCGTCTTTGTGTGATCAGAAAAGAGCTTGATACTGTTCCCTTCAAATGTCTGAGATGAACACACTGGTGAGTACTGGACTCGTGTCATTTCCCTTATTCCTGGTACAGTGCTTTCCACAAAAATCTTATTTCCATTTAGCCAGGATTCATTGCAGTTCCTCTGCCATGGTCTTGCCACCCCACTGGCCCTGTGATTTTTCTAGTGGATGACTGTGTAGAACCAGATCCTTTTGGTGAAATCGATTGTAAAGTGCTCCTACCCAATTTTCTTGTGACTATTAGAAGACTGGATTTTTGAGTGTGTGCTCTTTCTGACCCTGAACCTCTGTTTGTTGTTGACTTGATGTTCTGAAAGCAACATGTCTTTCTTTATTTCCATCTTATGTTCTTCAATCTGCTTACTGTTGTACACTCTCTCCCCCCAAACATGGCACTTTGCTTCAGCCTTTAAGAATAAGGCAAGGTATTCATTTACATCTACTTTTTCTCAATCTTTCTGTTCCATCCTTGGTCCTGTTTGCTGGGTGTATCAAAACAAAGTTGCTGTATGCTGCTGATGTGGCATTACAAGCAGACTCCGAACATGAACTTCAGTGAAGGGTGGGGGAATGAAATGCAAAGCTGACAGCACATGGGATGAAACTAACTCCAGATAAGGCACTGGTAATAGAGCAAATTGGGGAAATCAAAAATTGAGAACTGAGATAGAAAGGAACATAATGGAACAGGTTAACAGCTTCAGGTGGCTTCAGCCAGCTGGTATAGTGTTGGGTGTAGTGCATGACAGAAGAATGCCAAAGATGATGAAAAGTAAGTTGTACAAGACAGTGGTGAGACCAGTACTGCTTTATGGTATACAAACGTGAGCAGTAAAGGCCGAGCAAATGAAGCTAGAGGTGATGGAAATGAAGTGCATGAGAAGGGTGGTAGGATGCGCCCTGTGGGACACACAAAGAAATGAGGACATAAGAGCAGAAGCCAGAGTAGCTCCAATTGCAGGAAAGGTCCAAGAGAAAAGATTGTGTTGGTTTGGGCATATGCAGAAAAGCAGAAGACAATCTGGTGAAAATTTGGGACAGACAGGAAGAAGGTAAGAAGAAACAAGGCCGTTCAGCAAAGAGCTGGATGGATTGTGTGAGGGAGGTTATGCGACAGTCAGACACGAGTGTCAAAGAAGGCAGAAGTGTGGCCTTGAATCAAGAGAGAGATGACATTTAACACTACATCCCGACCCCATGTAGAAAATGGGAAAAGGGGGGGGTTAATGAAGATGAGGATAAGGAATGGAATGACCATTGACTTGAATGCACATGGGATGGGCAGAACAGGGTATCAGGACGTCCTGGGTCCACATAGCTGGGTCAGTAGGAATAAAGGTGACTTTTGTCTGGCAAATGGCATGATAGTGGCCAACACATGATTCAGCAAGTGAGTCACAAAATCACATTCAAGAATGCCCAACATGCAACTCTGATAGACTTCCTCCTGGTAAGGAAGGGCACTGTGGTGTAGAATCAGAAACTGCGACGTCATCCCCAGTGAAACAGTTGGGCCACAGCATAAACCACTGGTTGTCACAGTCCTCTACAAACAATTGTCACAGAAGGCTGTAAGGTAAACCTAGATTAGGATGAAGACTTAGAAGTTGACTGAAGAGAAAGCACAAGAAATAAAGTAATTACTCTGGGCTCTAGCACTTCAGGAAGAAAGGGAAATAGAGTTGAAGAATTGCAGCCCCTCAACAGCATGTGTGAGGACTATAAAACAGATGTGCGACTGAGCCAAGTATGGAAATAAGGTACATAAGGGATGCTGGTGGTGGAATGCGGAAGTCCAGGGAGTCCTTAAAATAAAGGAGTGTAGGAAAAAGTGGGACTTGGAAAAGACTGACCAAGCTAGGAAGGAAGACTGGTTGGCTAACACAGAGACCAAGCTAAGAAGGAATATCAGTTGGCTAACAGAGGCTGAGTGACTAGTTGCAGTAGCAAAGGAGGGGGCATCAGAGGCACTCTACCAGCTTCTGTAGATGGCACAAAGAAACTGTATTAGGTTGCAAGGCAAAGACAGAAACGGAAGACAAGGACAGTCTTCATAACAGATGTCAGCAACAACCTGCTCACCAGTCCACAGACGTCAGAGGCAGATGGATGGAGAACTTTCAGCAGTTTATGAATGAAAACCCAACAGAGGTACTGCCCCAGACACAGCCTGCAGTGAAGGAAGTAGAGGAACCCAGCCTAAAATAAGTAAGAACAGCACTAAGGAAAATGGTCAGGCTCAGATGAGGTGCCAGCAGATATGATAAAGATATTGGGTGAGAGGGGGGAGAAATGACTACAGAGGGTACTCAAAGCAGTATGGAGAGAGAGGCATATCTCAAATGACTGGAGAATAAGCTTGCTAGTGCCTGTGTACAAGAGCAAAGGGGACATCCACAATCAAACTACATGAAAGTTTTAGAGGGTGATAAATGAAAACGCATATGCAGTGTAGTAGAAAGTAAGGTGGGAGATGAGCCGTTTGTGTTCAGATCAGAATGCAGCACAATTGACCTGATGTCTGAAAGTGAGACAGTTAAGCTAAAGATGAGGAAAGAGTCCAAATAAGCATTGCTAGACTTGAAGAAAGCATAAAACAAAGTCCCAAGAAATCTGATTTGGGCAGTCCTGTGGTAGTTCGAAGTCCCAGAAACATTGTATATAGCCTGCACTAATTCTCCCAATCACCCAATGAACAGTGATCAGTATCACAGAGGGGCAACTGGTGGGAGTGGGTGTGCATCCGGGATCAGCTCTGAGCCCACTGTTCATGCTGGTGATGGACTACATCAGCAAACAGGTTGGTGTGGACACATGAACAAAGTTGTATGCAGATGATGTAGCATTATAGGCAGATTCTGAGCAGGAACTTTAGCAAAGGATAGGGGAGCAGAATGCAAAACTGAAGGTGCATGGGATGAAACAGAGTACAAATAAGACCATTCTAATGGCAGCCAATGGAGTTCAAAAGACTAGAATTGATTACAGTAGGGAAAGTAATGTAACATCGTAAGCTTCAAGTATCTGGGAGAGGTGGTTGAGGTGCAGGAAAGCCAGAATGAGGAGGTCAAAGCTAGAATCCGAGGGGCTGCAGCCAACTGGCACAGTGTGTCAGGTGTAATATATGACAGGAGAATGCCAAGGAAGCTGAAAAGTAAGGTATACAAGACAGTGGTGCGACCAGTGCTACTGTTAGGTACAGAAACCTGGGCAGTAAAGACAGCTGCTGAAGCGGGAGGTGATGAAAATGAAGTGTCTGAGGTGGGTGTGTAGCATGCACACTGTGGACAGACAAAAGTGAGCAATTGGAGCATGAGTCCAAGTAGCTTCATTTGCAGAGGTCAAAGAAACCAGTTTGTAGTGGTTCGGGCACATGGACAAAAAGGCAGAATATACTGGTGAAGATTTAGGGTAGACAGAAGGCAAGAAGAAGTGAGTGTCCAACAAAGGGATGGATATATTGTGTGAGAGAAGACCTGGGATGGTCAGACATGACTGTTGAAAGAGTAGCATTGAATTGAGAGAGATTGAGATGGTTGACACAACACCCCGACTCTATGTAGAAAATGGAGAGAGAGCTGATGACCAGCATACATGAGGCGGCAAAAAAATACAAATGTTCATTCCAAAATGTATTCCCCTGATGGTATTGTCTAGTGGTAGTTTACTGCTCAGAAATCCTTCAGTTTATTCAATTTCATTTTTTACTGTCACAGATCATGAAGGTCTCGCCATAGTTTTTTTCTTTTCAGATCCGTGGTTTCAGAAAAGAATAACATTTGCCTGTGCATCGTAACTTGGACAGTACTTGTTTCCCGTTTTTTTCAGTGTGAGCCTTAGAATTTATTTTTGGTAGTGACTTTCATTGCCTTGAAATATCTTTAAAATTGTAGCTACCTTGTCAGATCCCATATGTCATACAAAGGGAAGTGCTTGTTCCAAAGACGTGAGCAAGACTGAGAAAATTTTTATGTAAAGAACAGGGATGATTTGTACATGCTATGTAAGCAGAATGGTTTGTGTTCTGTAAATGTTGCTGATGTTCTTCATCTCACATTGCTGCAGTCCTTACTTATGGGTAGTCCGCTGTCCTCGGTCGGCCCGAATACCAAAGTATTAGGCTGACGTCGGTCATGGGTGCCTAGAACTGACATCAGAGCGTCAGGGTATAAAGGCGCATGACCGACGTCATATCCTCAGTCTTTTTTGCCGCATGGTCCGATGCAGAAGCAGCGTTGCAAGTGCCGTTCGGCGTTCTGAGATTTTTCGAATTCGAAGTTTCAGACCGATACCAAGTTGGGCTAAGTACCCCGTTGGGGAGTATTTTTGATGTTCTTCATTCCACATTGCTGCAGTCCTAACTATTGGGTAGTCCACTGTCCAGTCGGCCCGAATACCAAAGTATTTGGCTGACGTCGGTCACGGCGCATTAGACTGACGTCAGTACGTCAGGGTACTAATGCGCATGACCGACGCCATATCCTCAGTCTTTTTTGCCGCATGGTCCGATGCAGAAGCAATTTTGCGAGTGCAGGTTGGCGTTCTGAAAGTTTCTGAAGTCAGAGTTTCAGACCGAATCAAAGTTGGCTAAGTACCCGTTGGGGAATATTTTGGTTTTTCTTGCCTCAGTATTTAACCGGATGTCAGAAAAGTGAATAACTGTATTTCTTGTGGGAAACAGATACCTCATAGGGATTACCATACTTTGTGTATACCTTGTTTAGGGCCTGAGCACGACGTTGTTGGATGCCGCTCTTGTGCAAGATTTAACAAACGCACTATTAAGAGAAGGTTAGACTGTGCCAGGTTAGTGTTTGGGAAGCGTTGTAATTATAAAATGCCGCCGGATGTTCCGACGCCGCTTCGGCCAAAAAGCGCAAGGATAAAGCAGCAAAGCCTAGAGTGGAAGAACCGACAGTCCCTGACGCGGGTTCTTTAGAAGGCTCAGTGGAGCCGGAGGTTCTGCCAGGTGTTTCTTTGGAGTCTCAGGGAGAGACTTTATTGTTACAGGATGTATCCTCTCAGGAAGTAGGCCAGGCTGAGGGGGCTTCTCAGGTGGCTGTTCTTCCCTCTCTTCCTAAGGTGGTTAGAGCCTCCCCTCTGTTTCCAAGGCTTCTTTGAAAGGCAGGCCTAGTGTAGCTTCAGGTGGGGTTTCTCCTAGTGCTTCAGGGTCTTTGCCTAAGAAACATATGCTTAAAATGGCAGAGGATTTGATTACTATGATTAGAGGTTCTATGCCCCCTCCTGATAAGAGGCCTAGGGTGGAACCTGAGTTTGAGAGTTTTGAGCACTGTTCGGGGGCTTCTGAGTCTTCGGCTGAAGGCTTGCAGGAGTATCCTCCTTATTCTGATTCTGATGTGGATGATTCTACTCCTTCAGCTTCTCCTCCTGAGGATTTTTCATTTTCAGAGACTCTGCATTCCATGAGGGAGCATTTTAAATGGGAAGGTCAAGATTTCTCTGATTCCAGGAAGAGGCTTAGGGAATTCTTGTTTTTACCCCAGCATAGGCCTTTAGCTATACCTCCGGTTCTGAATGTGGTGGAAGATGTTTTTGCAGAGGCTTCCCTGAATCCTGATTCTTTGCCTCCTGCACCAGTTAAACCGGATAGGTACTATAGGGTGCCTGAAGCTCATAAGTATCTTTTCAAGAGTCCTAGGGCAGACCCGGAAACTGTCTCTCAGGGGCCTAAAGGTGTGAAGGCTTCTGTGGTTAAAAATCCTGTTCCTCCTGATAAAGAGTCAAGGGCTTTGGATAGATGGGGAAAGAAAGTGTATACTTCTTCCACTTTAGCCATGAGGGCATTGAATTGTCAGTTTCACATGTTAAAATATCAGAATTACCTCCTTTCACAATTGAAATCTAAGGTGGATGCTCTGGCAGAAGGTATTGTGTGTAAAGAGTTGCAGGATTTAGTTCATGTGTCTGAACAGGCGGGTAAACATTCCTTGCAGTGTGGTTTTGATGCTGTGCAGGCCTCCTCGAGGGTGGCTGCCACTGGTTCTGTTCTTCAGAGGCACGCCTGGTTGAGAGATCAGAACTTAGCTGAGCATGTTAAGACAAGGATTTTGGATGCTCCTTTACAGTCTGATGTGTTGTTTGGTTCGCCTGTTGAAGCAGTTTTAAAGAAAATGGAGGACAAGGCTAAGTCTATGCAAACTGTTAAAGATTTTTGCAGGTGCAGCCTCCAAGTTTAGTAGAAATTGGCCTACTAAGGGGTGGACTTATCCTGCTTATGATTCCCAGTCTAGGGGTAGGTCTAGACGTGGTAGGGGCAGAGCTCAAGGTTCTTTTAGGCCTAGGACAGGAGTTCACCTGCTCAGACTTCTGGTGAGGGCAGGGGTCAGTCCTTTCGTAAGCAGACCCAATGACCTGCCTTTTCAGCTGCCAGTACATTCTCGCCTGGCAGCACCTCTGGGAGGAAGGCTGTCTCTTTTCAAAGAAAATTGGGATTTAATTACCCAAGACAGATGGGTTCTGGATATCATTCACCACGGTTACAGGTTTTATTTCCATACCTTGCCTCCTTTCAAAGGCATGCCAGACATTCCTCCTCTACAAAGAACAGAGGCTCACAAGCAAATTTCTCTGTTGCTCCAAATAGGAGCCATTCAGTCAGTTCCTGTGCCAGAAAGGGGCCTAGGATTTTATTCTCGCCTGTTCCTAGTACCAAAGAAGGGGAACACGTGGAGACCAATTCTGGATTTATCTATCCTCAACACTTATCTGGACATTCCCAAGTTCAAAATGTTGACGTTACAACAGCTTTTACCTCTGCTGGGCAAAGATCACTGGATGGTAACTTTAGATCTCAAGGAAGCTTACCTTCATGTGCCTATAAGGCTAGGTTGCAGGAAGTATCTGCGTTTTCGAGCTGGAAATTCTCATTATCAGTTCTCTGCATTGCCCTTTGGCTTATCCACTGCGCCCAGAGTATTCACAAAGGTTCTGGCTCCAGTGATAGCTTACTTCAGGCTAAAAGGAATTCAAATCTATCCTTACTTGGACGACTGCCTGATTCTGGCTCAAGAAAAGGAAGACCTTCTACAGCATTTGGAATATGTTATAGCAGTGCTAAGATGCCTAGGGTATTCTGTGAACGAAATAAAGTCCAGTCTAGTACCCTCTCAAGACATGTGCTTTCTGGGTGTGAGACTGAATACAGCAGCCCAGATGGCCTTTTAACCCCGGACAAACAAAAGAATCTATCCAGTTACTTCCATCAACTATCTCTTCAGTCCGGGCTGACTGCAAGGACAGTCCTTCAAGCCTTAGGGTTCATGGCATCTTGTATTCTGGTGCTTCCCAATGCCAAACTGCATATGAGGAAGCTACAATGGTATCTAAAAATCTATGGACACAGCACTGCCAGGATTTGGACACTGTCATTCATATAATACCTTGCATTCAAAAGGAATTTTGTGGTGGGCTCAGGAATGTCACCTAAACAAGGGACTCTCTGTGACCCGGCCAGAGGCGAGTCAGATTCTAACGACGGATGCCTCAGACATTGCTTGGGAGCTCATCTAGATGGAAAATGGATACAAGACAAGTGGCCTGCCAGACTACAGCATCTACATATCAACATGAAAGAGATGTTAGCAGTCCAGTTTGCATTAATGGCTTTCAAGGAGTTACTTCTTCCAGGGCAGGTGTTGATTCTAACAGACAACACAACTGTCATGTGGTACATCAACAAACAAGGGGAACACATTCTTACCCATTGTGCAGGCAAGCAATGATTTTATGGGAGACTGCGCTCAGCTTGCAACTAACTCTTCAGGCAAGGTTTCTGCCGGAGCACAGAACTCCTTAGCAGATGTGTTAAGCAGGCAAATCATGGATCCCCACGAGTGGAAACTGGATCTTCATGTATTTCAAAAATTGACAGTGTCATGGGGAACTCCAGACATAGATCTGTTCGCTTCTCCACTAAACCACCAGCTGCCACAGTTTTGCACGAAGATTTCATCACACAGCTTGGAAAGTGGATGCTCTTTCTTTCAGTTGGAAAAATCTTCATGTGTATGCTTTTCCACCTCTTCCTCTTCTCCCAAAGGTGCTTCTAAAGGTCAGACAAGACAAGCCAAGGATGATTTTAATAGCTCCAGATTGGCCTCGGCAGCACTGGTACCCATTACTGAGGAGCCTGGTAAGGAAGCCTCCATGGCCTTTACCCTTGATTCCACATCTGTTGTCTCAGAAGGACGGTCGCCTGCTCAATGTCAAGCTTCACTCTCTTCATCTAACAGCCTGGCATATTCTGTTTTGAAAGACAGCAGGTCTCAACTTCCTCAACAAGTTTTAAATGTGATTATGGAAGCCAGAAGACCTAGTACAAGGAAAGTGTACGCAGAAAAATGGAAGAGATTTTTATTTTGGACTGCAGCAAAGAATTTGGAGATTTGAGCCTAATTTGAGTGTGGCTCTTCAATATCTTACTGAGTTATTGGACAAAGGTTTGTCTTTCTCTTCCATTAAGATTCATGCTGCAGCAATTTCAGCTCACTATGATTGTGACCCACCATTGTTTTCACATCCTTTGTTCAAGCAATTTCTTAGAGGGCAAAGAATATAAGACCCCCGTAGAGCTCCTACTCCTGCTTGGGATCTCAATTTTGTGTTGGAGAAACTTACTCTACAACCTTTTGAGCCTGCGGCTACTGCTGAACTGAAATACTTGTCATGGAAGACTGCTTTTTTGTTGGCCATTACTTCTGCAAGAAGGGTTTCTGAGTTACAGGCCCTTATGGCGGTTGAGCCTTTTTGATTTTTCATAAGGATAGGGTATCATTACGTACTAATCCTTGCTTTATGCCTAAGGTGGTTTCTAGTGTGGCTTTAAACCAAACTATTCATTTGCCTACTTTCTATGCAGATCCCCAAAATAAAGGGGAAAAGATTTTGCACACTTTAGATGTACACAGGCAATTGCGTTATTATTTAAGCAGGACTAAGGATTTTAGGCAGTCTCAGCAGTTGTTTGTTTCTTTTGCTTTGAGTTCTTGAGGGCAAGCCTGTGTCAAAACAAACTATTTCTAGGTGGATTGGGTTCTGCATTGCATTTTGTTATTCCCATCATGGCAAGGAGATTCCAGCTGGGATTAGGCCTCATTCCACTAGGGCTACTGCCACTTCAACAGCATTTCTAAGGGGGTGGCAACTAAGGATATTTTGGAGGCAGCTACTTGGAGTTCAGTGCATACTTTCTCTAAGCATTACCACCTTCCTCTCTACTCTAAGTCTAGGGCTGGTTTTGCCACAGCTATTTTGCAAGGCATGTTATCAGCTCCTGCTTCCTTATGATTTGCCAGCCTCCCTTACCTCTGCTTTGGGATTCTACCCAATAGTTAGGACTGCAGCAATGTGGAATGAAGAACATAGTACAGTTTTGTACCTACCATAAATGTAGATGTTCGAGGATCCACATTGCTGCAGTCCAATTTACCCTCCCTCCTTCCCTCTGTGTTTAGGGGTGGTTGTGTAGGTGAGATTATATTCTGGTACCTTTGTATATATTGTATATATTTTTGGTGCAGGTATGTTTGGTGTGTTTTGGTTTTGGCCTTGTCTTTTTAGGGTCTTCTGACATCTGGGGCAAGAAAAGACTGAGGATATGACGTCGGTCATGCGCATTAGTACCCTGACGTACTGACGTCAGTCTAATGCGCCGTGACCGGCGCCAGCCATACTTTGGTATTCGGGCCGACTGGACAGTGGACTACCCAATAGTTAGGACTGCAGCAATGTGGATCCTCGAACATCTACATTTATGGTAGGTACAAAACTGTACTTTTTTTCTTGCCTCTGTTATTTACCGGATGTCAGAAAGTGAATAATTGTATTTCTTGTGGGAAACAGATACCGCATAGGGATTACCACTCGCTTTGTATACCTTGTTTGGGACCGGAGCACGACGTAGTAGGGTGTCGGTTTTGTGCTAGGTTCAATAAGCGCACTATAAAACGGAGATTAGATTGCGCTAGGTTAGTCTTTGGCAAAAGGTGTAATTATAATATGCCGTCGGATCCTCCGGCGCCTCACTAAGCGCAAATCAAATCTGTAAAGCTTAGGCAGGATGATTCGTCCATTTCGGACGCCGGTCCTTTAGAGGCTACAGGGGAGCAGGTGGACCCGGCTGAAGTTCCTGTTGAAACTCAGGGGGAAACTTTGATTTTGCAAGAGGTGGCCTCTCAGGAGTCAGGTCAGGCTGAAGGGGCCTCTCAGGTTACTATTCTCCCTACTGTTGCTAGGGTGGTTAGGCCTTCTGCTACTATCTCTAAGGCTCCTTCTAAGGGCAGGTCTGTTTTGTCTTCCTCTGGTGTCAGTCCTGGTTCCTCAGGGTCTGTGCCTAAAAAGCACATGCTTAAAATGGCAGAAGATTTGATTACTTTAATTAGGGTTCTATGCCCCCTCCTGATAAGAGGCCCAGGGTAGAGACTGAGTTGGAAAGTTTGGAACAGGCCTCAGATGATTCAGAGTCTTCTGTGGAAGACATGCAAGATTTTCCTACTTATTGATTCTGATGCAGAGGATTCCACTCCTTCTGCTTCTCCCCTGAGGATTTTTCATTTTCAGAAACTTTACATTCCATGAGGGAACATTTTAAGTGGGAAGGACAGGATTTCTCTGATTCCCGGAAAAGGCTTAGGGAATTCTTGTTTCTACCACAGCATAGGCCCTTAGCTATTCCTCCAGTTTTGGATGTTGTTCAAGATGTTTTCTCGGAGGCTTCCCTTAATCCAGATTCTGTGCCTCCTGCCAGTCAAACCGGACAGGTATTACAGGGTGCCTGAGGCTCATAAGTATCTGTATAAAAGTCCTAGAGCAGACCCAGAAACCATTAGTCAGGGGCCTAAGGGTGTTAGAGCTTCTGTTGTAAAAAATCCGGTTCCT
Source organism: Protopterus annectens (assembly GCF_019279795.1). Lineage (NCBI taxonomy): Eukaryota > Metazoa > Chordata > Ceratodontiformes > Protopteridae > Protopterus > Protopterus annectens. The sequence goes on from NC_056740.1 coordinate 540,119,247, forward strand.
CTAGATAAAGAGGCTAGAGCTTTGGATAGATGGGGTAAGAAGGTGTATACCTCTTCTCGTTGGCAATGAGGGCTTTAAATTGCCAGTTTCATATGTTGAAATATCAAAATTTCCTCCTTTCTCAGCTAAAATCTAAAGTGGATGCTTTGCAGAAGGTATAGAGTTTTAAGGATTGCAAGATTTGGTACATGTCTCTGAACAGGTGGGCAAGCATTCTTTGCAGTGTGGCTTTGATGCTGTACAGGCTTCTTCTAGGGTGGCGGCCACTGGTTCAGTTATTCGAAGGCACGCCTGGCTTAAGGATCAGAATTTGTCAGAGCATGTTAAGACTAGAATTCTGGATGCTCCTTTACAGTCTGAAGTTTTGTTTGGTCCTCCTGTGGAGTCTGTATTAAAGAAAATGGAGGACAAGGCTAAGTCTATGCAGACTGTTAAAGATTTTTGCAGGTGCAACCTCCAAAGTTTAGTAGAAATTGGCCTGCTAAAGGATGGACGTACCCTTCTTCTGATTCTCAGTCTAGGGGCAGATCTAGGCGTGGTAGGGGCAGAGCTCAGAGTTCCTTCAGACCTAGAACATGGAGTTCGCCTGCACAGTCTGCAGGTGAGGGCAGGGGTCAGTCCTTTCGTAAACAGACCCAATGACCTGCATTTTCAGCTGCCAGATTCCTCTTGCCTGGCAGCTCCTTTGGGAGGAAAGTTAGCACTTTTCAAGCAAAATTGGCTTTTGGTCACCCAGGACAAATGGGTGTTGGACATTATAAACCGAGGCTACAAGTTTTATTTCCATACATTACCTCCTTTCAAAGGTATGCCAGACGTTCCTCCTCGACAAAGGATAGAAGCTCACAAACAGATTTCTTTACTTCTTCAAATAGGAGCTATACAGCCAGTTCCTCTGTCAGAAGTGGGCCTAGGATTTTATTCTCGCCTGTTTCTAGTTCCAAAGAAAGGGAACACATGGAGACCAATTTTGGATTTATCTATCCTCAACATTTACCTGGACATTCCAAAGTTCAAGATGCTGACGTTACAACAGCTTTTACCTCTGTTGGGAAAAGATCACTGGATGGTAACTCTGGATCTCAAAGAGGCTTATCTTCATGTTCCTATCAGGCCAAGTTGCTGGAGGTACCTGCGTTTTCGAGCTGGAAATTTACATTATCAGTTCTCTGCATTGCCCTTTGGCTTATCTACTGCGCCCAGAGTGTTAACAAAGGTTCTGGCTCCAGTGATAGCCTTTTTCAGGTTAAGAGGAATTCAGATTTATCCTTATTTGGACGATTGCCTGATTATTGCTCAAGAGAAGGACGAACTTCATCATCATCTACAGTATGTGATGGCAGTGTTAAGATGCCTAGGGTATTCTGTGAACGAAACAAAGTCCAGTCTAGTACCCTCTCAAGACATGTGCTTTCTGGGTGTGAGACTGAATACAGCTTCCCAGATGGCCTTTTTGACCCCGGACAAACAAAGAAGCCTTTCTCTTTATTTCCATCAAATGTCTCTACAGTCCAGGCTGACTGCAAGGACAGTCCTTCAAGCCTTGGGGTTCATGGCATCTTGTATTCTGGTGCTTCCCAATGCCAAACTGCATATGAGGAAGCTTCAATGGTATCTCAAAAATGTATGGACACAACACTGCCAAGATCTAGACACTGTCATTCAGATAATACCTTGCATTCAGAAGGAATTTTTGTGGTGGGCTCAGGAATGTCACCTAAACAAGGGACTCTCTGTGACCCGACCAGAGGCGAGTCAGATTCTAACGACAGATGCCTCGGACAAGGCTTGGGAGCACACCTCAATGGAAAATGGGTGCAAGACACGTGGCCTGTCAGACTTCAACATTTGCATATCAACTTGAAAGAGATGATAGCGGTCCAGTTTGCATTAATGGCCTTCAAGGATTTATTTCATCCAGGGCAGGTGTTGATTCAAACAGACAACACAACTGTCATGTGGTACATCAACAAGCAAGGGGAACCCATTCATACCCTCTTTGCAGGCAAGCGATGATTTTGTGGGAGACTGCTCTCAGTTTACAACTCAATCTTCAGGCAAGGTTTCTGCCAGGAGCACAGAACTCCTTAGCAGATGTGTTGAGCAGACAAATAGTGGATCCTCACGAGTGGAAATTGGATCCTCATGTATTCCAGCAGTTGACAGTGTTATGGGGGACTCAGACATAGATCTGTTAAGCTTCTCCACTAAATTACCAGTTGCCAAAGTTTTGCACAAAAAGTTTCATCACACAGCTTGGAAGGTGGATGCTCTGTCATTCAGTTGGAGCAATCTTCATGTCTATGCCTTTCCACCTCTGCCTCTCCTTCCCAAGGTACTCTTGAAAGCCAGACAAGACAAGCCAGCCATGATTCTGATAGCACCGGATTGGCCTCGACAGCACTGGTACCCACTTCTGAGGAGTTTAGTGAGGAGCCTCCATGGCCTCTACCTTTGATTCCACATCTTTTGTCTCAGGAGGGCAGTCACTTTCTCAATGTCAGGATTCAGTCTCTGCATCTAACAGCCTGGCATATTCTGTTCTAGAACCTGGAAGGTCTCACCTTCCACAACAAGTTTTGAATGTTATTTTGGAGGCCAGAAGGCCTAGTACCAGGAAAGTTTATCGGATAAATGGAGGAGATTTTTATTTGGAGCAAAGCAAAGGCATTTGATGTTTCCAAGCCTAATTTAAGTGCTTCTCTTCAATACCTTACTGAGTTATTGGACAAAGGTTTGTCTTTCTCCTTTTTTTTTATTTGGCCCCTCCTGATAAGAGGCCCAGGGTAGAGACTGAGTTGGAAAGTTTGGAACAGGCCTCAGATGATTCAGAGTCTTCTGTGGAAGACATGCAAGATTTTCCTACTTATTCGATTCTGAAGCAGAGGATTCCACACCTTCTGCTTCTCCCCTGAGGATTTTTCATTTTCAGAAACTTTACATTCCATGAGGGAACATTTTAAGTGGGAAGGACAGGATTTCTCTGATTCGGAAAGGCTTAGAATTCTTGTTGCTACCACAGCATAGGCCCATAGCTATTCCTCCAGTTTTGGATGGTGTTGAAGATGTTTTCTCGGAGGCTTCCCTTAAGCCAGATTCTGTGCCTCCTGCCAGTCAAACCGGACAGGTATTACAGGGTGCCTGAGGCTCATAAGTATCTGTATAAAAGTCCTAGAGCAGACCCAGAAACCATTAGTCAGGGGCCTAAGGGTGTTAGAGCTTCTGTTGTAAAAATCCGGTTCCTCTAGATAAAGAGGCTAGAGCTTTGGATAGATGGGGTAAGAAGGTGTATACCTCTTCTCGTTGGCAATGAGGGCTTTAAATTGCCAGTTTCATATGTTGAAATATCAAAATTTCCTCCTTTCTCAGCTAAAATCTAAAGTGGATGCTTTAGCAGAAGGTATAGAGTGAAGAATTGCAAGATTTGGTACATGTCTCTGAACAGGTGGGCAAGCATTCTTTGCAGTGTGGCTTTGATGCTGTACAGGCTTCTTCTAGGGTGGCGGCCACTGGTTCAGTTATTGAGAAGCATGGCTTAAGGATCAGAATTTGTCAGAGCATGTTAAGACTAGAATTCTGGATGCTCCTTTACAGTCTGAAGTTTTGTTTGGTCCTCCTGTGGAGTCTGTATTAAAGAAAATGGAGGACAAGGCTAAGTCTATGCAGACTGTTAAAATTTTTGCAGGTGCAACCTCCAAAGTTTAGTAGAAATTGGCCTGCTAAAGGATGGGCGTACCCTTCTTCTGATTCTCAGTCTAGGGGCAGATCTAGGCGTGGTAGGGGCAGAGCTCAGAGTTCCTTCAGACCTAGAACATGGAGTTCGCCTGCACAGTCTGCAGGTGAGGGCAGGGGTCAGTCCTTTGTAAACAGACCCAATGACCTGCATTTTCAGCTGCCAGATTCCTCTTGCCTGGCAGCTCCTTTGGGAGGAAAGTTAGCACTTTTCAAGCAAAATTGGCTTTTGGTCACCCAGGACAAATGGGTGTTGGACATTATAAACCGAGGCTACAAGTTTTATTTCCATACATTACCTCCTTTCAAAGGTATGCCAGACGTTCCTCCTCGACAAAGGATAGAAGCTCACAAACAGATTTCTTTACTTCTTCAAATAGGAGCTATACAGCCAGTTCCTCTGTCAGAAGTGGGCCTAGGATTTTATTCTCGCCTGTTTCTAGTTCCAAAGAAAGGGAACACATGGAGACCAATTTTGGATTTATCTATCCTCAACATTTACCTGGACATTCCAAAGTTCAAGATGCTGCCGTTACAACAGCTTTTACCTCTGTTGGGAAAAGATCACTGGATGGTAACTCTGGATCTCAAAGAGGCTTATCTTCATGTTCCTATCAGGCCAAGTTGCTGGAGGTACCTGCGTTTCGAGCTGAAATTTACATTATCAGTTCTCTGCATTGCCCTTTGGCTTATCTACTGCCCAGAGTGTTAACAAAGGTTCTGGCTCCAGTGATAGCCTTTTCAGGTTAAGAGGAATTCAGATTTATCCTTATTTGGACGATTGCCTGATTATTGCTCAAGAGAAGGACGAACTTCATCATCATCTACAGTATGTGATGGCAGTGTTAAGATGCCTAGGGTATTCTGTGAACGAAACAAAGTCCAGTCTAGTACCCTCTCAAGACATGTGCTTTCTGGGTGTGAGACTGAATACAGCTTCCCAGATGGCCTTTTTGACCCCGGACAAACAAAGAAGCCTTTCTCTTTATTTCCATCAAATGTCTCTACAGTCCAGGCTGACTGCAAGGACAGTCCTTCAAGCCTTGGGGTTCATGGCATCTTGTATTCTGGTGCTTCCCAATGCCAAACTGCATATGAGGAAGCTTCAATGGTATCTCAAAAATGTATGGACACAACACTGCCAAGATCTAGACACTGTCATTCAGATAATACCTTGCATTCAGAAGGAATTTTTGTGGTGGGCTCAGGAATGTCACCTAAACAAGGGACTCTCTGTGACCCGACCAGAGGCGAGTCAGATTCTAACGACAGATGCCTCGGACAAGGCTTGGGGAGCACACCTCAATGGAAAATGGGTGCAAGACACGTGGCCTGTCAGACTTCAACATTTGCATATCAACTTGAAAGAGATGATAGCGGTCCAGTTTGCATTAATGGCCTTCAAGGATTTATTTCATCCAGGGCAGGTGTTGATTCAAACAGACAACACAACTGTCATGTGGTACATCAACAAGCAAGGGGGAACCCATTCATACCCTCTTTGCAGGCAAGCGATGATTTTGTGGGAGACTGCTCTCAGTTTACAACTCAATCTTCAGGCAAGGTTTCTGCCAGGAGCACAGAACTCCTTAGCAGATGTGTTGAGCAGACAAATAGTGGATCCTCACGAGTGGAAATTGGATCCTCATGTATTCCAGCAGTTGACAGTGTTATGGGGGACTCCAGACATAGATCTGTTCGCTTCTCCACTAAATTACCAGTTGCCAAAGTTTTGCACAAAAAAGTTTCATCACACAGCTTGGAAGGTGGATGCTCTGTCATTCAGTTGGAGCAATCTTCATGTCTATGCCTTTCCACCTCTGCCTCTCCTTCCCAAGGTACTCTTGAAAGCCAGACAAGACAAGCCAGCCATGATTCTGATAGCACCGGATTGGCCTCGACAGCACTGGTACCCACTTCTGAGGAGTTTAGTGAGGGAGCCTCCATGGCCTCTACCTTTGATTCCACATCTTTTGTCTCAGGAGGGCAGTCACTTTCTCAATGTCAGGATTCAGTCTCTGCATCTAACAGCCTGGCATATTCTGTTCTAGAACCTGGAAGGTCTCACCTTCCACAACAAGTTTTGAATGTTATTTTGGAGGCCAGAAGGCCTAGTACCAGGAAAGTTTATGCGGATAAATGGAGGAGATTTTTTATTTGGAGCAAAGCAAAGGCATTTGATGTTTCCAAGCCTAATTTAAGTGCTTCTCTTCAATACCTTACTGAGTTATTGGACAAAGGTTTGTCTTTCTCCTCTATAAAGATTCATGCTGCAGCCATTTCTGCTCACTATGATTGTGATCCCCTTTATTCTCTCATCCTGTGTTTAAGCAATTTCTTAGAGGGCAAAGAACATAAGACCCCACGTAGAGCTCCTACTCCTGCTTGGGATCTCAATTTTGTGTTGGAAAAACTTACTCTACAACCTTTTGAGCCTGCAGCTACTGCCGAATTAAAGTATTTGTCATGGAAGACTGCTTTTTTGTTGGCCATTACTTCTGCAAGAAGGGTTTCTGAATTACAGGCCCTTATGGCAGTGGAGCCTTTCTTAATTTTTCATAAGGACAGGGTATCTTTGCGTACTAATCCTTCCTTTATGCCTAAAGTGGTTTCTAGTGTGGCTTTAAATCAAACTATTCATTTGCCTACTTTTTATGCAAACCCTCAAAATAAAGGGGAGAAGATTTTGCATACTTTGGATATTCACAGGCAGTTACGTTATTACTTGAGCAGAACCAAGGAGTTCAGACAGTCTCAGCAGTTGTTTGTTTCTTTTGCTTTGGGTTTTCAGGGTAAACCTGTGTCAAAACAAACTATTTCTAAATGGATTGGGAGTTGTATTTCTTTCTGTTATTCCCATCATGGTAAGGATGTTCCGGCTGGAGTTAGACCTCATTCCACTAGGGCTACTGCCACTTCTACTGCCTTTCTAAGAGGGGTAGCTACAAAAGATATTTTGGAAGCAGCTACTTGGAGTTCAGTACATACTTTCTCTAAACATTACCACCTTCCTCTTTATTCTAAATCTAGGGCTGGGTTTGCCACTGCAATATTACAGGGCATTTTAACAGCCCCTAATGCTTTATGATATTTCCATCCTCCCATTCCCGTTGCTTTGGGATTCTACCCATAAGTAAGGACTGCAGCAATGTGAGATGAAGAACATAGTACAGTTTTGTACCTACCATAAATGTAGATGTTCGAAGATCCACATTGCTGCAGTCCAATTTACCCTCCCTCCTTCCCCACTGCTGTTTGTTATGGTTATATAGTTTGGGTGGCTGTTGTTGGACATGCTTTTGGGAGGTATTCTGTTTTTGGCTGTGGCCTTTATGTTTAGGGCCTTCTGACATCTGGGGCAAGAAAAGACTGAGGATATGACGTCGGTTATGCGCCTTTATACCCTGACGCTCTGATGTCAGTTCTAGGCGCCCATGACCGACGTCAGCCTAATACTTTGGTATTCGGGCCGACCGAGGACAGCGGACTACCCATAAGTAAGGACTGCAGCAATGTGGATCTTCGAACATCTACATTTATGGTAGGTACAAAACTGTACTTTTGTCCACTTAAGACAAATTAAGGACAGTTTGAAACGGTGAAAGTAGCTCTCCTTTGTCTTGCATGTTTTAATTTCTCCAAATCTTTTGGGTTTCTAATACCATGACAGGAATGGACCCCATTCCTATGTCAAAGTGCAATTAAAGTTCATGAAATTAGTATTGTTTCAATCTTTGTCAGCCAGAACTGCTCTTCACAGCACCCCCAATGTGCCCAGTAATGACTCCTGCAAATTTGTATGGAGTTGCATGTATTGGTAATGTATCTAAATAGGATTGTAGATTCTTTTTTTATAAGACCCATTGCTCCTACTATTATAGGGACTGTCTTGGGGTATCTTTTTTTCACACTACTGTCATTTCTGCCTGCAAATCCTGATATCTTATGACTTTGTCTCTCTGTATACAAGACACTGTAGTCATTGGGTGTGGCAATTTCAATAGTCAATGCTACGTTTGTCTTCTTTTCATGGGCCGCTATATATGGTTTTCTAGTGTCTAACTTTTGAGCTGTTGGTAATGGATGAGCCCATGTGATGTAAACTTGATGCTTTATGGCTTATGTTTCCAGTGTTTTTCAGCCACTTCGATACCATAATGTTTACCTAATCCCCAGTGCAACATTTATCTTGCCCCATTATTATGCCTTTCAGTATACAGTCCTCCTGCCATTAGTATGTCACAGCCAGCAATGAGGTGTGCAACTGTTTCCAGTTCGGTTTTACAAAACCTACATTATCTGTTTTGCCCACATGTTCAATGGACTTTGTAAGCCAGCGTGTATGCAGCCCCACTGTCTTGGGCCGCCAATATTAACCTTTCTTCTCTTGGTTTGAATTCACTTCTTAACCATTCCTGCGTTTGTTCCTGATCAACATGAGGTTCTTCCAGAAGTTCTCTATACTTGCAACTATATTTATGCATTTTCCACATTTCTAGCCTTCGCATCTGGCCCTTCCCCTTATATTCTTTCGTTTTCTGGCACATTCAGTTGCTGCCTAATTTTTATCTACTTCTGGTTTGATTTCCATTCTTGCTTGATGCCGATATGCTTTTGCTAGATTAAGTAGAGAGGTCATTTTAAATTTATTCTCGTGTTTCAAAACTTTCAGTACATTTGGGTCTTGAGGTCAGCAAATGTATGGAGTCCCACAATTGCAGATCTATACATGTAATCAATTTCAAGGAGGCCCATCCCTCCTTCAGAACGAGGAATATACAATCTTGATGTTATGTAGTCCTATCTTGCCTACATTCTTCACTTGTGGGTTCAGAGCTGAATGTCAGCGACGACATGGTCTAATTACTAGCTCGAAAGTCTTTGATTGGCTGGGCTAAGATGGTATCCCACAATACACTGCTCCACATCCCCAGATCTCGTTTGCCGCTTGTAGAGCTCAGACGTGGTCTCGAATTGGCTGTGGCTAAGTATTGCTGTAAAAAACTTTTCTTGTGAAAATATTTGGCTAATTGTGTTTAGACCAATAGAATTGCTCAGAGTGTTGTTGCTGTGTTTCTTTTGGTAGGTTGCGAGTGTTTTGTGTGTGGTATCCCTTACTCCCTCGGGCTAGGCCCGTTTAAGTTGGAGGACCTAGTCCTCCTTGTGGTGTTTGTCTGGCTGTCTTAGGTGCATTTCCCTTGGTTTTTAGTTGAGAACCATTTTATTTAGAGGTTTTCCCCTGTGCCTTGATTGTTGATTTAACTTGTTCTCCGGTTTCTGTGTTAGCGGTTTCCCGCCTTTTGTCAGTAGCAGCTGCTACAGTTGTTGGCTTGGCATGTCTAAAGAACAAAACGAGCATAAGCCCTCGGGCTTTAAAAAGTGTACTAAGTGTGCCTATAAAATGTCTATCACAAACGGACATTCGGGTCTGTGTTTACTGTCTTGGAACCATCCACCTTCAGGAGTCGTGCAGTTTCTGCCATGCCTTTAGTCCTCGGGTGCTCCAAGAGAGGAAAAACAAATTGATCCTAAAGGGACTGCTAAAACCTTCCTTTGAGGAGGATTTGGGTTCGGCTCCCAGTCGAAGTCTAAAGCCTCCAAATCCAAGAAAAGGTCCTCCGGTTCCATCTGTTGCTTGGGAGCCACCTTGTAAAGTTACCATGGTCAAGTCTGCTTCCTCTGCTCCACCGGCATCGGGGCCGCAGGAGGTAGCTGTGTCGACTGAGCCTGTGTCTGCTCTGATAATTTTGGAACAGATTCAGAGTTTTTTGCCAAGTTTGATAAGGTTCTCCAGATAGGAGGTCTAGGTCTCCATCCATTTCCTCGAAATCCTCCAGGCTTTCCGATTTGGATGTAGATGAGGTGGTGCAGAGGCTCCTCCAGTCACCAGTGTTGGCCAAACTTTTTTTTCTGCTCCGACCCAGTTGGCTCCGGAGCCAGCTCTGTTAGTTGTTCCTGCTATTCCTCCTCCGAGCGAATCCTTGTCTTGGGAGCCAGTAAGCTCTGCTCCGAGGGACGTTCCTGCACCGGCTCCGATCCCCCAGTGGGGTTTATCAGTGCCTGCATCGGCTCCGACCTTGTCGGTTCCGTCCACAGGGTTCGAGACTCTGGTCTCCTCGGTCGGGCCCGAGGGGGACGCCTCGGAACATCCTTTGGTTCCGAGCCTCCCTCTCGGTGCCTCTGCTGCGGGCACACACCAGTCCTGATCATGGCCTTGGAAGGCGATCGGTCCTCCGATTCAGGAGGTCCCACCTTCGAGGCTATGAGGAGCACGCTAGCTAGGTCGGCTACTTCTCTCTGATCTGTTCTTCCATCCCCCACAACACTGGCGAGAGCTTCTGACACCCACCTGTCCTTGGATAGCAGAGCGCCAGGGCCTAAGGATACCCCCACGAGTGGTCCCCTTCTTTCTGAGGGGCCCTCCGAGCCTGTGCCTGAGGAACCCCCCAGAAAGAAATTGTGCAAGAGGAAGCATGTAGACTCCCAGGACGAGTCTCTCACTTCCGATACATACTGACCTCGAGGAATCAGAGGGGTCCCCTAAGTCTTCCAGGATGTTTCGTTCTCCAACATCCTGGAGATCTTGAAACAAAGAGGAGACTGGCCCTCCAAACCCCCCTCTGAGGAGGAGTCAGTATTCCTTAAGGCATTTGGTGCTCAGCCCTCCGCCTCCTGGGGGTGTCCACCCCTCGACGAGCTCCTGGACCTTATTTGTCGGAGGGTGTGGGAGACTCCTGACTCCGTGGGGCCTGTTCCTCGATGCCCCAACAAATTTTTGTCTGCTCCCCAAGGGAAAGATTTTTTAACAAAGGGAGTCCCGGTAGATGCTATGGTGGTGGCGGCTGCCACACAGAAGGAAGTTGCGGAGTCTTCCTTCGGTCCATCCTCCTAACAAGGAGTCTAGGACTATGGATTGGTACGGGAAGCGTACACTGTCTTCAGCGACCTTTACCCTGCCGTCGCTGAATTATTTGTCTCATTTCATGCGGCTCCAGAGAGATCTCCTTAAGGAGTTAGGAGATACTCTGATGGGTAATGTGCCTGAAGCGGTGGCTCAGACGGTCAATGCTCAGCTCTCTACCCTCAACTCCATCGCTAACTCGCCCATGCGGCTGATTTCGTATGTGGCTGAGGGAGCTAGTAGGGAGGCTAGCTCAGGGGTGGCCCTCAGGAGGCAAGCCTGGCTACACCTGTGTCACATTGTGGAGGCCTTTAAGTCTTCCTTTACTGATGCCCCCTTCGATGGATCCGCCTTGTTCGGGACCAAAGTGAAAGACACACTCACCAGGTGTGAGCAAGAGGGAAAGACCTCGTCTGCCGTGGGAGTCCGTTTTTCCCTCCCGTCGAGACCTTATCTCAAGGCTCAGCGAGGGGGAAAGATGTGCTTCAAAAAATCACAAAGGTCTTTTCCTTCCACAGAAGGTGAACCCCCCCCCCCGAGGCAGGGGAGGGGGGGGTCGTACTCAGGGAGACGTTGCCCCTGAGGCAGAGGGGCCCCCGCAATTCTGGGGACCGCGATTCCTTTCGTGGTTCCCCATACTCATTCCTGAGGGTGTGCCCAGCTGTGCTTCTCTGGAGCCAGTCGGGGGTCGAATTTCCCGGTATCCGGAAGCCTGGGTCAACATCACCCAGGACAGATGGGTATTGTGGATAATCACTGGAGGTTACACATCCCATTTCACTCCACTCCACACCTCCTCCCGTCAGATGGATCCCGGACGTTCCACCCAGTCAAAGGGGTCAGGCAGCAACAGAGGTTTTTCAGCTGCTAGAAAAAGGAGTCATCCAACCAGTCTCCCCAGACCAGATCGGATTAGGGACTTGCTCGAGATTCTTTTTGGTGCCGAAAAGAACGGGGGACCTGAGATCCATTTTGGATTTCAGCTGACTCGATCATTACGTACACAAGTCCAAATTCCAGATGGTCACGCTACAATCGATTCTCCCATTGTTGTGGAAAAGAAGTATGGATGTGCTCCATCGACCTGAAGGATGCTTATTACCACATCAAAATGGACAGAGCATCCAGATGTCATCTACGCTTCTGGGTTGTAGCCAGGCACTTCCAGTTTCGAGCCCTGCCCTTTGGTCTCACCACAGCCCCCAGGGTGTTCACCAAGTGCATGGCAGTGGTGACGGCTCACTTGAGACATCAAGGATTTCAGGTGTTTCCTTACCTGGACGGCTGGCTCCTATCCGCCCCAACCAAAAGCATCTACTTCTTCAAAACAGAGATACTACCATCGATCTTTGTCACCAGTTAGGCATCACAATAACCTGGAAAAAATCTGCCTTCCTACCCTCACTGCATGTCTCATTTATAGGTGCAGAGTTAGACAGTATTTGGTTGAGAGCATTCCTACCTATGGAGAAGATCACAGGGTTGCAACAACAGGTTTGGATGATGATGTCTCTGACACGTGTGAGGGCAAGACTAGTTCTTCAGTTACTGGGGACAATGGCATCCACTGTCATGATGGTCCCGTTAGCGAGGTTACATATGAGGTTCCTACAATGGCTCCTATTCGCCCAATGGTCCTTCCAAAGACTACCGCTATCCCATCCTATCTTAATCACAGGCAAATGCAAGCAGGACCTCAGTTGGTGGCTATGCACCAACAACTTAGACGTAGGGGAAACCATTTGTTCCACCCAACCCAGTGGCCACAGTGACCACGGAAGCCTCCCGGATATGGTGGGGGGCATTATCTCGGCAGGATGGTCCAAGGCACGTGGCAGGAGCACGAGATAGACTTGCACATAAATGTCCTGGAGATGAGGGTGGTGCTCCTAGCGTTGCAGGCACTTCAGGATGTCCTCCCTCTAGGGACTATTGCGATACACTCAGACAACATTTCAGTAGTGTGGTATCTCAACAAGCAAGGAGGAACCAGATCGTACCCCCTATGCAGGGAGGCCATGAGAGTGTGGAATTGGGTGATAGCTTCCCAACGGGCCTTGGTGGCAACGCACATCCCGGGGAAGACCAATGTGATTGCAGACAGGCTAAGAAGGGCGATCCTCATGCCTTTCAAGTGGTCCCTGAACCACCGAGTGGCGGACAGCATATTCAGCAAATGGGATCAGCCTTGCTGCGACCTGTTTGCCAGTCCCCTCAATGTGAAATGCGGCTGCTACTTCTCGCTCATCCCCCCACCGGGGGAATCTCCAAGGGACACTCTTGCGCACAATTGGCCCTTGGGTCTGCTGTATGCTTTCCCTCAGTTTCCCCTCATCTCCAGGGTGATTCAGAAAATGCTATTCCCTGGGAAGCAGATTAATTCTGATCGCACCACACTGGCCTCGACAAGTATGGTTCCCCTTCCTTCAACCTTACATCGTGGATGCTCCTTGGACTCTGGACCCCTGTCCAGACTTGCTGACACATATGTCGGGACAGCTCCACTCCTCCCTGGAGACCCTCCGGCTGACCGCCTGGCTGCTCCACTTCCATCCGTAGTCAGGTGTCACGATTTTTCTCCAGACGTAGTCCATATTTTCGACCTCTCATAAACCGTCCACTAGGAAGATCTATTCTAGCAAGTGGAAAAGGTTTTCGATATGGGCCCATTCCAGAGGTGTTGACCCCTACACAGCCCCCATTGATTCTGTTTTGGAATTTCTGTCATTTATTCTACCGAGGGTCTGCCTCAGCCACCATCAAAGTTCAGCTGGCAGCTATTTCAAATTATCATGTGGCTTATGAACCTAGCTTAATGGCACACAGGCTGTGTAAAGCGTTCCTGAAAGGCACTCTTCTCCTTCGTCCCCCTGTATCTCAACCTATTATGCCCTGGGACCTCAATTTTGTTCTGCAGGCTCTCTCTCCCACCCTTTGAGCCCGCGGCTTCCTGCGATTTAAAATTTTTTACATGCAAATCTGCCTTTTTGATAGCTATCACATCGGCTAGACGAGTATCAGAACTGCAGGCCCTCTCAGTCAAGCCTCCATATTTGATATTCCATAAAGGTAGTGTCTCTCTCAGACCAAATCCGTCCTTTCTTCCCAAAGTGGCTTCCTTATCCAATATTAATCAGTCTATTGAGCTGCCGGTCTTCTTCCCCAACTTCTCCAATAAGGCAGAGTACCAGTTTCATCTGTTGGATGTTCGTAGGCAACTACGCTTTTATCTACACAGGACTAAAGATTTGCGGAAGTCAGACCAGCTCTTCGTTTCGTTTTCAGAGAATCGCTTGGGGTCTGCGGTTTCCAAAGTCACCATCTCTAGGTGGATAGCTGGTTGTCGCCTTTATCAGGCAGGAGGAAAGATCCTGCCCTTTCCAGTCAGAGCACAATCTACCAGAGCAGTTTCCACTTCCGCAGCTTTTCATGCTAGGTTATCGCTGGATATTTGTGCGGCTGCAACATGGGCTTCTCCTCACACGTTTGTTTCTCATAACAAATTGGATGTTGTGTCCAGGGGCAGATCATCTTTTGGCTTCACAGTGCTCAGGAGTATTTTCCATTGAGCTACCCAGGATGTAGGTGCTAGGGACGCTGTCCCACAAGTGAAGAATGTAGGCGAGATAGGACTACATAACATCAGTTAGTTATGTACTCACCATAACGTTAGATGTATGTAGCCCATCTCTCCTCACATTCTTCATTACCCCCCCCCCCACACACCGTCCCCCATGCCTGGAGGATTTGGAGGATCTCCTTGTACTTCTGATGTTACAGAATCCCTTTGGATAATTTGTTGGACCTCGTTATGTGCGTGCGTGTGTGTCTGGGCTATGGATATGATACTTCAGTTGGCAGCAAACTAGATCTGGGGATGTGGAGTAGTGTATTGTGGGATACCATCTTAGCCCAGCCAATCAAAGACTTTCGAGCTAGTAATTAGGCAGAGTCGGAGCCTACATTCGGCTCCGGTGAGATGGACTACATACATCTAACATTATGGTGAGTACATAACTAACTGGTATGCACCAATTTTTATAAGTCATTTGGTGAGCATGATGCACCCTTTTTGTTTTCCTGTCTAATCTCTCCAGCATGTTTTGGGGCCAGTTAATCACTCCAAAACTGTAAGTTAGGACAGGAAGACCAAATTGGTTTATAGGCTGGATTTTGTTCCTAGATGTCAGTGCTGTTTTCAGGATTAATTTAAGTCTTCTGAAGTATTCCTTACTAAGTTTTATTCACATTTGTTCATGTTTTATTGTTTATCTTCAATTCCCAAAGATTTATACTCTCTCTTGCTCAAGTTTTTGTATCACATTCTCGTACCAGACTGATGTTTTCCAGGTGCTGCAGTTTTCCTGCTTTAAAGGTTGCTTTTGCACATTTATCGAGACCAAAGGACATTCATATATCATCTGAAAAAGTTTGTTAACTTGCTTTTGTTTCCACATCTGATGAGCTATGCAGTTTTAAATCGACAGAGAAGATAAGTTTTTACACTTTGTTGTGTTCTAGGAGCCAAATTATAACCATGGCCTAAGCTGTTAAGTAGACAGCTTAATGGGCTAAGGGCAAGGCAGAATAGCAGCTGTGACAGTCACCCTGGAATATCCCCCTTTGAATTTTTATCCCTGGGATAATAATTTGTCATTTATTATGTCTCAATTGCAAAGTGGTTTGCCACTGTTTCATGGTCACTGTAATGTAGTCAATCAGTGAAGGGAGTATCTTATACATTAAGCACTCTTTTATCCATGAATGTGGGATCCTATCAAATGCTTTTTTGTAGACAGTCCATGCCATACTTAGATTCTTCTTTTCACAGTTATCCACTATGACTTTAACAACAAATGATCCTTTGTTCCATATGACTTTCTTTTATTGCCCTTTTGTTCTAGTGCCATAATTGAGTTTTCTTCTAAATGTGTGATGTCACAGATGAATAGTCAGAGCTGCTAGATTTTCCAGCAAACTTACAAGAACACGATGAAGGGTCTGGCAGCTGCAGTTTTCAATACTTTCAGTTTCAACCCTGTTAAAGAAATTTTAAAAAGTGCAATAAAAAGCTGTTTACCAGCTTATACTCTGCACAAATTTACAGTTACTCACTGGAAAAGAACACTGACACTGCTTTTGCAGGCAGTCTTTAGAAGACATAGCAGTGTCACTGTAGCTAAATGGTAGAAAAAAAGAACTTGTGTTTTATGCCTAGGCTCTGTCACATTGGGAGAGCCATATTAGATTGTTTTCTTTTTTTAAATGATCTAGCTTTATTACCCTAGTGGTTACTGCTTGGGAATCATCCCAACAAAGGGCCCATTAATGTATGTCCTTGGTTAAAACCGCTATATTTTTACCTTGGCTGAATGTCTGTGAGGTGTGACGCTTCTTGGAGTGAGAAATACCTTGCTTCCATTTTCTTCAAGAGTGTATTAAGTCATAAAAGAACTTGCTTTCAAGTGAAGTGAGTATATATTTGCTATAACAAGTTCAGTCTTTTTTTTTATCTGAAAAGACTGCTCATTTAGTGACGAGGGTGAACTGATGAGTTCAGGGTGTATGTGCTCTTTGTCAAGTTATGTCATGGGTTCTATCAAATCTGTCCGCCCCCACCCCACAAATGTAGTGCTAAATGAAGATGGTGAGCCTAATCAACCACCTATGAAGTTGGTCCTGTGGAAGATCAGTTTTCTTGTCTCCCCCCCCCCATTACCTTGGTATTTTTTTTTCTTATGTTTTTTTGTGTTTTTTTTAAGGAGGAAATTTAACCACTTTTTTCCGTGTACACCTGGATATTAATGCATGAAAATGATAGCATGCGGGTACAAGAAAGTTTGTGTTTAATACATCATTCCACTGTCATGACAGCTGTTGTACCAGCCTTATGATGTCACTTTTGATAAAGATAAATCCGCTTGTTTTTGGAACAGTAGTGTAAGAGTACACTTGCCCAGTGCTGCACTGGATTGCAGCACTGCTGTTCCTCATGATGCCTGAAGCATTTAACGCTTCCCTGAGTAGCTTTGCCAAGCATTCGAAATAGCTGAAGAATTTTTACCTTAAAGTATTAGAACATACAAAAAATGCTGGGCTTAAATAACAAGACACCAATGCACTGTGAAGGTCTTTGCAATCATTGCAACAAGTAAAAATCAACAGCCATTTAGAAATAAACCTGAAGTGCTTTGAAAACTTTTGATGCATACTTCACTTTAACTTTCAGCAGTTTAACTTCTCATGAGCTGCACTTTCAGCTGGTGTCCAATCTAGCTCTAATGTTGATGCACTTAGTAACACTGTGTATTCTGCTATCCTTAAGCTATAATGTAGCAAGCTTGTTTTAAGGGGAGGTTTTGTGTGTATACAAGCTTTCTTAGAGATGTGACTGCCACTTTTCCTCTTGCATATTATTAAATGGTGAATCATTCTGCCTGAAAAAATTATAAGTCAGCAAGCAAATGTCTCCTGACTTTTATATATTGGAAATGTTTTGTATTGTTATATGTCAAAGTAATTTTGTTTTATATTGAACTAAATAAAAAGAACTCTGCACATTTTCCAAGATAAAATTTTAAGTATCAGTAAAAACTTTTATTATTAAACAGTAGGAGATGGCATACAATGCAAAATGCACTCGAGGAGTTTGACGTTAAATGTCACTGAACTCTGGACTGCAAACCAAAATTTGTCCGTAGTAAAAGCAGTCTTCAGCCAAATCATTTTGCTTCCTGTTGTCAGTCCCCACCCCTCACATTGCTAGTCTTTCAGCCAGTGGCGCTCTGCAATCTTATTCAAGGGCTAGACTTGCTCACACAGACCTCTACAGTTCATAATATGCTGCCGTAACAGTAAGTAAGCTCTTCAGTGTGACATTAAACTTGAAAGTGCAAGTTTTTTTTTTAAGTTGTTTCCAGGTTTACAAGGGAAAATAAAGTAATTTGTTCAGTTCTTACACTTGTTTTTTTAATAGTACCATGTAACTTTAAGTGGTCCACTGCAGTACTTGTTTTCTTCCAGAATTTCTTAATCATGCACACAAATGTATGTATGTCTTTTTTTTTGTAAGTGTGTGTATACATGTTTGTGTATGTACATATAGATAACCCAATACAGAGAATTATGATTGGGTCTTCAGTCCACTCAAATCAGCTTATGTATTCAAGGGATGGACGCCAAGAAATTTACCTTGAGAGGGCATCTGTGCCAAGAGCACACAACAAAGGGCTATGATTGTAACCTGGTCATATTTCTTTGTAGCACAGGAGGCTTTACCAGTTTCATTTATTACCAGTTATACGAAAAAAATGTAGAAGTGCGGAATGTTTCTGCAGATTTCACAGCCTTTGCAAGCAGGTGAAGCACTCTGGGCTGGCAGGCAGAAACTAAGTGCCCCTCTGCAGAACTAATGGCTTTAAAAGCTGTTTGAACTTCATTCTGCCACACTTTGTTTATAAGTATGACAAGAGTGTATGACTGAGTGAAGATCTAACAGCATTGAAAAGCTGTATCCTTCTGCTGCTGTTTCTTTGCTGGCCATCACTGTCCTGTTAGTCTGTACCACAAGATACTATATTAACAGCACTTAGGTGTGCCTAACACTGGGGACCTGCCTGACAGGTTCATCTTTTCCTTAATTTGACGAAGTTCCATGTGTATAAACTAATGGATGACTAGGCATCCATTTAATTCTGATTGTTACGGTCACATATTGTACCTTTTATTACTCTACATTGGTATCATCTGGTATTCACAAACAATCTGCCGCTTGCTCTCTGGAAGGATTACTGCTTATCAGAATGTTCTCTCTTTTGTAACTCTCCAAAAATGTTTGACTAGCAAGGTATGTCTTCAGATGAATTCAATGTACAAACTTTAGGAAATAGAAAATGTGGAAGTGCTGTGCTTGGTGAATTTTGTTTTTGGCACCTGTGTTGCTCTGTACAGAGTCTTGTGTGTACCTGAGCCTTTGCTGGCATTTGTATAGGGTACTCAAGGCAGGGAACCAGTTTTGTATGAAATGCCAGCCCCCTTCTTCAGATAAGTATATGCATATGTAGACTGATGTGTGTGTATCTTCAAATATCGAATGCTGCAAGGAACAAATACAAAAAACGATCGAACTGCCAAAAACAAAAAACAAAAATTTGCTGGTGCAAGCCCCTCTGCACACCCCGCACTTCTTTCTAATTAATGTGCACCAACCCTTGAGGTCTTACAAAAATGGGGAAAAGGCCATTTCCCAGTGCTGCTGTACTTTGATATCGCATGCAAAGCAGATGAAAGGCTAAAGAAAACTTGGAAAAAATACTGGCTGATCTGAATGTTCAGATGTTCACTCTTACAGATTTCCACTCTTTTGTCCTTTGTAGATTTTATATAGTGTCTCTGTGTGTGTGTGTGTGTGTGTGTGTGTGTGTGTGTGTGTGTGTGTGTGTGTGTGTGTGTGTGTGTGTGTGTGTGTCTCTGTGTGTGTGTGTCTCTGTGTGTGTGTGTCTCTGTGTGTGTCTCTGTGTGTGTGTGTCTCTGTGTGTGTGTGTGTGTCTCTGTGTGTGTCTCTGTGTGTGTGTCTGTGTGTGTCTCTGTGTGTGTGTGTCTCTGTGTGTGTGTGTGTGTCTCTGTGTGTGTGTGTGTGTGTCTCTCTGTGTGTGTGTCTCTGTGTGTGTCTCTGTGTGTGTGTGTCTCTGTGTGTGTGTCTGTGTGTGTGTGTGTGTGTGTGTGTGTGTGTGTGTGTGTCTCTGTGTGGGTGTCTCTGTGTGTGTGTCTCTGTGTGTGTGTCTCTGTGTGTGTGTGTCTCTGTGTGTCTCTGTGTGTGTGTCTCTGTGTGTGTGTCTCTGTGTCTCTGTGTGTGTGTCTCTGTGTGTGTGTGTCTCTCTGTGTGTCTCTGTGTGTGTGTGTCTCTCTGTGTGTGTGTGTGTGTGTGTCTCTGTGTGTGTGTGTGTGTGTGTGTCTCTCTCTGTGTGTGTCTGTTGAGAGAGACAATATAGAGGCACTTCTGTTCACCTTTTGGCAAGTCTTTGAGATGTGGAGGAAATTGGATACCCCAAGCAGATTTGGGACGTAAAGTCTACAAAGAACCTGCCACCCTGTCCCCCAAGTGGGGAAGAGCCAAATGTTGAGAGAACAGTGCTAACCACTGTCAGAACAATGTTAAAATATGGATGTCTTGCATATATTTATAAATGGGCTTAACAAGCCAGTATGTAAGGTGTCATGCATATTCTGTACACAGTATAGACTTAATTTTTGTTCTACATGATGTGACGTCACTTGTTGCCCCTAAGCTATTTATATTTTCATTAACTTTGTATTTAATACGCTTTAGAAAGTAAGATGCCAAAGGGTATTTTCAGACAAATGAGTCTTTGGAGTCTGATGCCAAAAGTCATTTCTTTAAAGCAAATGATCTGTGACTGAAAGATGCCAAATGGAGTTATTAGCATTAACGGGCAGAATTACAGTTCTGTTATAAATACTGTCTGCCTTTGATCACCCATTGTCAGCCAGGTGTTATCCTCTGTATATATATATTTTAATTCAACACACATTCTTAGTCTTTGGAATAATTTGCCACAATGCAATATAAAGAAGTTTCTCTCAGTGCTGCGATGAGGGTTTGTTGTACGTCTTGCTTTTTGTAGGATAACATTTTGATAGGTTTGAGTCCTGATGAAGTTTTAACACTACTACTATGATTTTTCTCTGTCTTGCAAAAATCTACAGATAAAAACTTGTCTTGAAATTCCAAACAGTGTAATAGTTATCAGTTGTTGAGTCCTACAGGCTGAGTTAAGTTGCAGCATAAAATATATACAGATGATCAGCGACGTGTAAATTTGGAGCACATTTTAGCAATGATCAAAGGAAGCTAACATAGAAACCCGTTTTATGAATGAAGCATATGTGCGTTTAAAAAAATGTTAAGCGTTTGGTAACCGTGTTGTGACACTTCATAAATTCCAGGTTTATGACACCAGTGTCCTCTAGTTTCCTCTGTTGCACACAGGGTCACTTGTATTTTTCCTGATTTTTTACCACAAGCACTGCATTAATGAATGTGCATGTTTATTGTATGGAAAATGCTTTGGATAAGTCTGAACTTGTCTCTATTTTTCATATGGTTAAATGTTTTCTCAGCAAATGTAGACTACACTCTTTTTTGACACTAGTTTCCCAGCATTGCACAGGATTTTCCTGAGTGAGTACCGTGTCTCTCATAATAGAGTGATTCCGACAGCTGATTTGTAATTAGACTTGAATGCAAGCATTGCCAGAGTAAATATTTGGCCTTAATTCAGGGTCATGTTCACATGCATGTAATTTGAGATGATATAATTTATCTGCCTATGTCTTCTTGTCATTTGTTTTTCTGGAGGAGCATTGTTCAGAAAGATTTTTTTTTTCTGGCACAAATGCAGGACTTAAGTACTGTGTTACACTTGACATCGCACAATGTTTGACAGTACTTATTTTAATAGCAGAAATTGTTTACAATTCAGTTTAACACCAGTATGCGGTGTTTTGGCAATCTTTCTGCTACATAATTATTTTATTTTTAATTTTTTTAATGTTTCCAAATTGCTGAGAGTCATGTTTATAGGATGCACTGTGGTCTGTGTAACATGTACTGGTCCATTTAGCTTGTCTGTCAGAATAATGAGGTGGAGATTGTCCTGTACGTAACAAAGCATTCTGGATTTTGTTTTGCTTGTTCTTGCTATGGCCAATGCACTGCATCATCTTGTGTTTTAGATGCTGCTTACACATGTGCAGTTAACATGCTGCTCCGTGAAATTCTTTGTCATTCGTTTTGCACACTCTTCTGTGGTTCAGACAGATGTTCTTAGTGTTTCACTGTTGCAGTCATCACACTTGGGTTATCTGCCTGCAGGTAGCCCTCAGTCTGCCCGAATACCAGAGTCTTGAGATTTCTGCGTCGGATGCTGTCGCCTCATCCATAACATCAGGTCGTAAGGCTGGAGCCCGAAGCAGAAGCTGCTCTCAAGTGCCGGTCGGCAGCTACCTGAAACTTTTTTTTTTCGAGTTTCAAACCTGAATTCTTCTAAAGCTACGTACCCCATTGAGGACCCTTTTTTCTTGCTCTAACCGATGTCAGAAAAAGTCAACAATTGTCTTGCCTATGGAAAGCAAATACCTCACAAAGATTTTCATTCTTACTGCATCACCTGTTTAGGCGCAGACCACGACATCCCTCACTGTCGGTTTTATGCCTTGTTCAATGCCCAAACTATTTGTCATTGGGCTATTTTTGTGTCTCAATTCTTTCACTGTTGTTCTCCGTATTACAAAATGGTGTTGGTAAGCCAGCCGACTACTGATCTTCTGAAAAAACACAAAGATAGACAGACTGCATAGGTCCAAAACTGCTGATGACGCTTCTGTTAAGCTAGTTGCCAGTCCGCTGGTACTCAGTGAGGCACTTTCGCAGCCCCTGTTACCTGCTTCTAGATTCGCAGGCCTCTACTGAAACCCATTCAGAGTCCGGTGTGCCATGAGATGCTTCTTCGACTGTGGAACCTGCGGATGTCCCTACTATGAATGGGTCTAGAACCTTTGTGCAGGCACCAGCTTCTGAGGGTGTATTCAGACCTTCCGATGTTTGTATTAAACCAACTACTTAATGAAAAACTCTACTGAATTTCTCACTCTGAGAGTTCGAGCTACACCTAGGAAACAGCCGACCAAAGCACATTCTCAAGCTCCCATTCCACAGAAACAAATGCTTAGAATGGCTGAAGATCTTATTACTTTAATTAGGGAAAGCCAGCCTTCCCCCTCTAAAAGACAAAGAATTGGTTTTCTTTCAGATTCTTCAGACCATGAGTCTGCTGACTCTGACCCTTGTGATTACCAGGACATACCCTTATCTACCTATGAGGACTCTGGGGAAGGGGGGCTGAGGGAATTGACTCCTCTGCATCAGAGGACCTTTCTTTCGTTGAAACCTTGCATAACCTAAGAGAGCATTTCCGCTGGGAATGCCAGGACTACCCACAGTCCAAAAAGAGACTCTGAATTTTTACACTTACCTCAGCATAGGCCTCTAGCTATTCCCCCTGTCCTGGATGTTGTAGATGTCTTCATGGAATCCAGCCTTATCCCTGATACTTTATCACCTGCTCCTAGAAAGCCTGATAGATACTACAGAGTACCTGACCCTTACAAATTTCTCTTTAAAAATCCCACTGCAGATCCAGAGACCATTTCCCAGGGACCTAAAGGTATTAAGGCTTCTTCGGCCAAAAATCCTACAACTTCGGACAGGGATTCTAGGGCTCTAGACAGATGGGGTAAGAAGGTATATGTCTCTGGAACTCTTGTCGTCAGGACTTTAAATTGCCAGTTTCACATGTTGAAGTAGCAGCAGCATATTATTGATCTAATTAAACAACAAATGTTGTTGATTCCTGAATGTGTAAAAAATAAGGACTTACAAGAGTTAATGCATTCTGCAAACCAAGTTGGTAAACATACTTTGCAGTATGGTTTTGATGCCTTAGAAGCATCTTGCAGGGCTGCTGTCACTGGGTCTGTTCTGAGAAGGCATACTTGGTTGAAGGAACAAATCTTGCCAGACCATGTCAAGGCAAAATTACT
>NC_056740.1:540147500-540332500 GCF_019279795.1 Protopterus annectens
TGTGCTCCATAGACCTCAAGGACGCCTATTATCACATACTGATACATCAGGCGTCCAGGAGGTATCTGCGCTTCAGCCTGGGAGTCAGTCATTACCAATTTTGTGCACTGCCCTTTGGTCTCACCACAGCCCCCAGGGTGTTCACCAAGTGTTTGGCAGTAGTGACGGCTCTCCTGAGGAGTCTTGGATTCCAAGTGTTTCCCTATCTGGACGACTGGCTCCTGACTGCCACCACCAGGCATCTACTAATGGACAACCTCAAAGCCACCATCTCCCTGGGTGCTACCCTGGGGATTACATTCAATTGGTCAAAGTCTGTCTTGCTGCCCTCTCAGCGCATAAGGTTCATAGGAGCAGAGATAGACTCAAAATTGATGCTGCTTTTCTTCCTGCCGAAAGGATCCAAACTTTACAGGGCCAAGTCCAAGCTCTGATTTCAAGATCCAAAGCCCCAGCCAGGATGGTTCTACAAGTTTTAGGTTCAATGTCTGCCACGGTTCTTTTAGTTCCTCTGGCAAGATTGCACATGAGGATTCTTCAGTGGCTATTGTCGACTCAATGGTCCTTTCAGGACCTTCCCCTCAATCATCCCATCATGATTACAGAAACATGCAAACGGACCTTCGCTGGTGGCTTCAGACATCCAATCTAAATCAAGGAAGTCCTTTTGTTCTTCCCTCTCCAGTGGTCACCCTGACGACAGATGCCTCCCAGACAGGGTGGGGGGGGGCATTGTCTGGGCAGGTTAGTTCAGGGATCCTGGCTTCCGGACGAAACTCTTCTCCACATCAATGTATTGGAGATGAGGGCGGTACTTCTTTCCCTACAGGCCTTACACAGGTTTCTCCCTCAGGGCATAATCGCCATCCACACAGACAACATGTCGGTGGTCTGGTACCTAAACAAGCAAGGAGGGACCAGATCTTACCCCTTTGCAGAGAGGCCATGAGGGTGTGGGAATGGGCGGTAGCTACCAGCCGCTTCTTGGTAGCGACCCACATTCCGGGGAAATCAAATATACTGGCAGACAGATTAAGCAGGACAATTCTCTCTCCTCACGAGTGGTCCCTAAACAAAACAGTAACAGATCAGGTTTTTCGGAGATGGGGGACGCCGTGCTGCGACCTATTTGCAACTCCACTAAACACCAAGTGCAAAAGGTTCTTCTCCTTGACTCCACATCAGGGAGTACCAGCTATGGATGCTCTAGCACAACCTTGGCCAACAGGGCTACTTTATGCCTTTCCTCCGATCCCACTTCTGTCCAAAGTCATTCAAAAAGCTTCTCAATTGGGGTCCGCAATGATACTGATTGCCCCATACTGGCCTCGTCAGGTATGGTTTCCTTACCTGAAGAAACATGCGGTGGACGATCCGTGGACTTTAGACCTAATTCCGGACCTGCTAATTCATCAGTCGGGACAACAGCATCAGTCCCTTCGATCTTTGAAGTTGACAGCTTGGCTCCTCCACTTCCGACTTTAGTCAGGAGTCACACATTAGACCCGGAAGTTATTCACATTTTATCTTCGCCCACAAACCCACCACTAAGAAATTGTACCTCAGTAAGTGGAAAAGGTTTGCTATCTGGGCTCAACTCAGGGCTTAGACCCTATCACTGCTCCTATCCCAGAGGTTTTGAAATTTTTAACATCCCTATTTAATCAAGGATCTTCTGTCTCTACTATTAAAGTCCAACTAGCGGCAATCTCTAAATTTCACGAGTCCATGGATCCTCCATTGATGAGCAGCAGATTATGCAAAACTTTCATTAAAGGTGCGGGTCTGTTGAGACCCCCAGTTTTTCATCCTGCGCCTCCGTGGGATCTAGATTTAGTGCTTCGTGCATTGACATCTTCCCCTTTCGAACCGGCTGCTACATGTGACTTAAAATATCTGTCTTGGAAAACTGCCTTCTTAGTTGCAATTACTTCTGCAAGAAGAGTTTCAGAGCTTCAAGCCCTGTCCATTAAACCACCGTACTTGATTTTCCACAAGGACAGAGTATCTCTTAGGCCTAATCCATCCTTTGTCCCAAAGGTCTGTTCTAATCTTTGTCTCCAACAGTCTCTAGAGCTACCAGTTTTCTTCCCAAATTTCTCCAATGAAGCAGAATACACTCTCCATAAATTGGATGTTCACAGGCAATTACGCTTCTATTTAGACAGGACTCAGCAACTTCGTAAGTCAGACCAGTTGTTTGTGTCCTTCTCAGATAATAAATTGGGTAAAACCATCAC
Source organism: Protopterus annectens (assembly GCF_019279795.1). Classification (NCBI taxonomy): domain Eukaryota; kingdom Metazoa; phylum Chordata; order Ceratodontiformes; family Protopteridae; genus Protopterus; species Protopterus annectens. The sequence goes on from NC_056740.1 coordinate 540,149,741, forward strand.
AAAAGCTACTATTTCCAAATGGATTAGAGATTGCATAACTCAGGCTTATTCTTCTTGAATAAGCAACTTACAACATCTATCAAAGCTCACTCTACCAGAGCTATGGCTACTTCTATAGCTTTTCATTCCAAGCTCGCTATATCGGAGATTTGTGCTGCGGCTACTTGGTCCAATCCGCACACTTTCATTTCCCACTACAAATTGGATGTGGCATCTAAAGGACGAGCATCATTTGGTTCCACGGTACTCAGGAGTGTTTTCCAGTGAGACACCCAGGATTCAGGTGCTAGGACGCTGTCCCATCAGTCAGAATGTAGGCGAGATAGGATCACATAACATCTTTTAGTTATGTACTCACCATAACTTCAGATGTTTGGGATCCATCTCGCCTACATTCCTAATACCCACCCTCCTTCCCCTGCCTTGGAGATCAGAAGAGATTGAACGGTTTTGAGTTCTACTGTTTTATCTTGTTTCATCTGACGATGTTATATAAGCAGGGCGTGCATGTGTGCATGTATGCGGACAAACTAGATCTGGGGGACTGGTAGTGGTGCATCCTGGGATATAGTAAGCTCAGCCAATAAGAGACTTCACTCTTTGGCATAAGCGTGCCGAGTCGGAGCCGAGGGATCGGCTCCGAACCCATCAGTCAGAATGTAGGCGAGATGGATCCCAAACATCTGAAGTTATGGTGAGTACATAACTAAAAGATTTGCTGTATTAAACCAACAAAATGAAGCATTCACCCACGTGAGCCCTTCAATATAATGTATGGACAGGCACTAGAATGAAAGATTTCCCCGAAACGACCATTCACTAATATTTTCTGATATGTACAATCACCAAAATGAAAAATTCTGAAACGAACACATACTGTGCAGGTGGGAAATTGCATCACATTATCTGTTGAGTAAACATGCATCATATTCCTTGTAAAGATGTAATATAAGACAGAGTCATTATATGTTAGGACAAAGACCAGAGTAATTTACGTCAAAGTAGTACAGTTATATCTTACTGAGAATTGGATATACCATGGAACACAGTGAAGGCAGTCACAGTGGAGAATCATGGGACAACAGTGATGTTGCAATGAACTGGACATCCCTCCAAAACTGATGAAAAGACATGACAAACACTGGTCATGGAGGCTGTAAGAGACCTACATCATGTCTGCAATCTGTCTAGGTGTGCAGAAGCACCCTCTTGACCCCCCCCCCAATTATCCCCTTTGCAGAATGTCCAAGTATGCACAAGCACTCTGTTGACCACCAAATTATTTTTTTTTTTACCAAGGAGCCCTTCTGCAGTCTCTCCAGGTATGCACAAGCACTTCCCTTACAATAAAATGAAACATTTTCCATCATACTCCCTTATGTAGTCTGTCCATTGTATGCAGATCTACTCCCCTGACTGAAAAATGAAACATTTACTGTAAGGATCCTGTTTGCAGTGTGTCCAGGTATGCACAAACACTCCCCTGACCAGTAAATGAAACATTTCCCCCAGCATTCCCTGCCTGTCTAGTTATGCATAATCACTATCCTGACACCAAGTTAACATTTCCCAGAGATCCCTTCTGCATTTTGTCCAGGTGTTCACAATCACTCCCCTGACCACCAAATGAAATATTTCCCACAATGATCCATTCTGCAATTTGTCCATGTGTGTACAAGAACTCCCCTGTCCACCAAATGAAACATTTCTCCCAACAATCCCCTTTGCAGTCTGTCCAGCTATGCACAAACACTCCTCTGATCACCAAATAAAACAGTTCCTCCAATGATCCCATCTGCAGTCTGTCTAGATATGCACAGGCACTCCCTGACCCCCAAAAGAAACACATGAGCCAGCGATCCAATCTGCAGTCTGCCCAGGTAAGCACAGAAACTTCCAGACCAACAAATTAAACATTTCCCAGCAGTCCTTTCTGCAGTCTGTCCAAGTATGCACAAGCACTGCCCTAACCACACAGTAAAACACTTTCCCCAATGGCCCCATTCTGCAGTTCTTGGCCCAAGCTGAACGGGAACTCCTTGTAGTGTAGCTTTGTGCATGCCCAAATAAAATAGAGGGATCTGGCAGCAGGTAAAGTCGCCAAATATTTTCAAAAAGAAATGCCTGTTACTGGACCCTCTGTTTCTTCTTTCGGCTTTTCCCGGTTAGGGGTTGCCACAGCAGATCACCTGTCCGCTCATGATTGGCAGTGGAGTTTTATGGTGTTGAGTTGCCAGTCCAACGCCCAACCTTCTACAGAAGGCAAAAATATGTAATCTGTCTTCTACACAACTTATTGTATATTCAATTCCATAACATAAGTAAGGTAGTAACTTGGGTAACATTTCTCCTTCAGCGAGTTCCACTTTTTGCAAACAGTTGTACTATTTGCTCTAAAACGTTGTGGGCTCTTCAGTGTCTCAAACAGAAACAGGTGCCATAACCCTAGGTATTAAGCACAGCTACAATGCCTGAACGTCTAACCTTAGAATATTCTAGCCTCCTTTCCTTTTAAACTGAAAGTACATTTTACTTTAGTTGGACCAGCTGTTTTAACTTTGATTCTGTTAGGAAAAGCTGCAGCATAGCATGATTTTTCACAGATTGTAGTGCATATTCTAATGTTACTTGGAAATGTTAAAGCAATATGAGACATGCAAATATGTGCAGCAGTAATGACAAATCAATTCACTTATGTATGGTTTGTCAACTACTAATTTAGCTAAAACAGTGAAAAAAACTAGACAGTAATGAATCCTAACTTAATATTCATTTTGTGCCGCAGTGGCATGACTCGTCCACCTAGGCTATAAGGCAAGCTTCACAAGTTGTTTTCTAGTAGCATCCTATATGTGAAGAAAGCACCAAAACAAAAGCTTGCAGGCAACAAGTACTATGAAAAAAAGAAGACAGACTGATCATTGACATCACCTAAAAATGCTCTGCATAGCAAAGTTTACTGCTGGCAAAAACTGATACCAAATAATCCAGAAACATAACTAAACCTTACTGAGACATTTTCCAAAGGCATTGTATGAAACTAAAACAAAATGGAAACATGTCAGTTTTACAAGCTTTACAGTGCCCTGATAGACGCATATAACAGCTTTTATGATGAGGCACAAGTAGTTTCAGACTCCAAAGCAGTTAGACTTCCCAGTCCTCAAAGCTAGCTAAACATTGTAAATGGCAAGATACGCAAGGCTGAGAGACATGTACAGAAAACCCCATAGATTCATTGCTACATTGAAAATCTCTCTGCCACATAAACTTCTTGGGGACAATGAACTGAGGCACAGTTCCAGCTCCTACAGCACATTTTCAAATACAACAAGTAAGACCTGTTCTCTAAAAATTATTCACTTTAACATGATTATTACTTGCTTTCTAGCATTTCAAAAAATATTGTTTGCTTAATTATTCACAGATGGGACGTTTTTAGTGGTAAAACTGCTGCCATTTGACCAGCAGACTTGACAAATCGTAGGGTAAAAGGTATAATCAGAATTTAAACACTGTTTGGCTGGTACATATGCTGAGAATAGAAAACCCAGTTCAGCCTTAAAAGTATATTATTCAATATGTTTGTATGCATGCATGTATGCATGCATCCACACTGGCCACAGCTAACCTGTCATGTAGACGGTAGGGCGGTATGCAGTATGAGTTGAGTGTTTGACAATGTGGTAGATTTCGTGGGACATCTACATAAATACATGCTCTTACTGTGGAAGGCACAGCTATGCTAAGATATTGCTTACCTGAAAAGCAGCTCTCAGACCAGGAAGTACAGCAGAAGGGGAATTGGAAGCTCCTAGTACAACCCGTCAGAACGGTTTGGTTTCCGCAACAGTGAGTCTTGCAGTCTGTGGCCACATAAAAAGAGGAATCCAGTAGCAGGTAAAATCGTCAAAAAGAAGCAAAAAGAAAGGAGAAATACCTGCTGCTGGAACCTCTATTTATTTGGGTATAACAAAAGAAAGTTATGATAGGGGTGGAGGTGTTGTGCAAGTGGTGGCTTGGATTACAGGAATCTGATTGGATGCCACCACTTGCTTGAGCAAACACTTTCAAAGGACATACTTTATGGAAAATTTAATGTAAACACCATTGAAAAACACGCTGAATCATAACTGTATTAGTTAAATAAGTTGAGTTACGATTTCAGCGTGTTCTACACTCAGCTGATCTACAAACTGACATTAGTTTCAAGCGCCTGTGGAAGGGACTCTGGGGTAACAGCTTGCATTTCCTATCGTCTCATAGTGCACTCAGATGAAAGCACAGAGGTGCTAGGAGGCAGTAGTCGGGGTTAATGAGTTAAGAGAGCACTTCCGCTGGGAGTACCAGAACTACCCACAGTCCAAGAAGAGACTCCGAGAATTTTTAGTCTTGCCTCAGCACAGGACTCCAGCTATACCCCCCTGTCCTGGATATTGCAGATGATGTTTTCATGGAATCAAGTCTTACTCCTGATATTTTACCTCCAGCTTCTAGAAAGCCTGACTGGTACTATAGGGTACCTGACTCTCACAAATGTCTCTTTAAGAATCCCGCTGCGTATCCAGAGACCATTCCCCAGGGACCTAAAGGTATTAAGGCTACTACAGCCAAAAATCCTACCCCTTTGGACATGGATTCGAGGGCTGTAGACAGATGGGGCAAGAAGGTATATACCCCTGTAACTCTTGCCATCAGGGCTTTAAATTGTCAGTTTCACATGTTGAAGTACCAACAGCATATTATAGAACTAATTAAACAAAAAATGTTGTTGCTTCCAGATTTTGCAGAAAATAAAGATTTGCAAGAATTACTGCATTCTGCAAACCAAGTCAGTAAACATAACTTTGCAGTGTGGTTTTGATGCCTTAGAAGCATCTTGCAGGGCTGCTGTCACTGGGTCTCTACTGAGAAGGCATGCTTGGCTGAAGGAACAAATCTTGCCAGACCATGTCAAAGCAAAATTACTAGATGCTCCATTAAACCAGGAATGTTTGTTTGGCACAAAAGCAGAAGAGGTTCTTTAAAAGATTAAGGAAAAAACTAAATCTATGCAAACTGTGAAAGATTTCTTACAGGTACAGCCACCTAGGTTCAGTAGACATTGACCTTCTAAAAACTGGTCCTTTCCAGTCCCTACCAGGTGGTCTTAGCCCAAACCCAGGGGCAACAGACCGCCAAGGCTACAGTCTGAGTACGCAGAGATCTCAACAATGGAGTGCCCCCCCCCTCAAAAACAGGAAGTGGTAAGCCACCCCCTTATGGAAAAAATTCACAATGACTTGTCTATCATCCTTCCCAGTCATGCCCAAGTACTTGCACCCCGAGGAGGAAAACTCGCCCTGCATGCAAAAAACTGGATGTCCATTACCCAGGACCGATGGGTCCTAAACGTTGTATCCCAGGGATAGAGATTCTACTTCCACTCACTGCCAACCCCATGCGGGTTGCCAGACCTTCCTCCAAACCAGAGGCTCAAAAGCAAGTACTTTCTCTTCTCAGTATCAGGGCTATTCAACCTGTTCCAATAGAGCAAAGAGGACAGGGTTTCTACTCCAGACTGTTCCTGGTGCCCAGAAAAGAGGGCTGTTGGCACCCTATCCTGCATGTGTCCATTCTCAGCACCTTCCCGGTGGTCCCAAAATTCAAAATGCGTACAGTACAACAGCTGCTTCCTATGCTGACCAAGGACTCCTGGTTAGTCACCCTAGACCTAAAAGAAGCTTATCTGCACATCTATATAAGGGAATCTTGTAGGAAATATCTACATTTCAGGGCAGGCTCTATGCACTATGTTCTCTGCACTTCCCTTTGGCTTATCTACTGCACCCAGGGTATTCACAAAGTGCCTGGCTCCAGCCATTGCATACTGCAGGCAGAGAAATATTCAAATTTACCCTTACTTGGATGATTTCCTGATTCAGATGGACAGTCAGGAATTGCTATTTCAGCACCTGGCATTTGTAAAGAGACGTCTAACTTTTCTGGGGTACACTATCAATGAAAAGAAATCACATCTGATGTCAAACTAATGGCCACCAGAACCCAGCTGTCTGCAAGAAAAATGCTGCAAGCCCTAGGGTTCATGGCCTCATGCATTCTACTAATTCCATATGCAAGACTGCATATGAGGAAACTTCAGTGGTACTTAAAAATTCTCTGGTGCCAACATTCTCAGGACCTAGAAACAATTATTCCCATCATTCCTTGTCTAAGGGCAGAGTTCCTTAGGTGGGCAGAGGCTTGCAACCACAACAAGGGACTCCCTTTCACTCAACCCCTCGCCGCCCAAACCCTGACAACCGATGCATCAGACAATGCATGGGGGGCTCACATGGCTGGCAAATGCATTCAAGGCAAATGGAGCCCAGGACAAATTCACCTACATATCAATCAAAAAGAAATGTTAGCTGTACAGAATGCTCAGACAGCCTTCAAAAACCTTATCCTTCCAGGACAACACCACAGTTATGTGGTACATAAACAAGCAGGGGGGAACTCATTTCTACCCACTCTGCAGGTTAGTCATGGCCCTCTGGAACACAGCCTTGAGCAACCAAGTGCACCTGCAAGCTCAATTCCTGCTAGGCAAACAAAATTCACTGGCAGACTTGAGCAGAAATCTACTGGACCCACACGAGTGGAAACTGGAACCCAGCTCATTCAAACTTCTAACCCACAGGTGGGGGACACCAGAGGTGGACCCCTTTGCTTCCCCCCCAAAACCATCAATTGAGCAAATTCTGCACCAGGAATCCCCACAGCCAAGCATGGAAAGTGGATGCCCTATCCTTTACATGGGAAGACCTCTCAATTTATGCCTTTCCCCCTCTGCCCCTCCTTTCAAAAGTGCTACTCAAGATCAAACAGGACAAACCAAGAACAATTCTTATTGCTCTGGACTGGCTCCACCAGCACTGGGTACCCACTCCTACGCAGTCTGGCAGCAGTGTCACCCTGGCACCTGCATCAGACCCCCTCCCTGCTGTCACAACAGGAGGGACAGATTTTGCACCCTCAGCTGCAAACCCTGAACCTTGCAGCCTGGCTTATTCCCCGAGTACTCCACCAGCAACCCTCAGCTGCACGTCATCCTTGAGGCCAGGTGGCCTAGTACTAGGAAATCCTATTCAGAAAAATGGAAAAGATACTTTCTTGGAGCCAGTCTCAAGGAAAGGACAAAGCCATGCCCATCTTACCTCAAGTCCTAGATTACCTAGCATAGCTGCTCCACAAAGGCCTGTCCTTTTGTTCTCTTAAGATTCATGCCTCTGCCATCTCCGCTCATTATAATACTGAGCCATCTCTCTTTTTCTCACCCTCCAGTTAAACTGTTCCTGAGAGAAGCTAGCAATTTAAGACCCCCGAGGAGAGTGCCCACTCCTGCCTGGGACCTTAACTTTGTACTAGAGAAGCTCATGCTTCCCCCTTTTGAACCTGCTGCTACAGCACAGTTAAAAATTCCTTTCTTGGAAAACAGCCTTACTTCTAGCCATCACTTCAGCAAGTGCCCGAGTTACAGGCAGTAATGGCTATGGAACCCTTAATTATTTTTCATGCTGACAGGTTTTCCCTCTGGACTAACCAATATTTTATGCCCAGGGTGGTATCAAGTGTGGCTCTAAACCAATCTAAACCAATCTACCCATTTCCAACCTTTTTCCCTAATCCTCAGAGTAAAGGGGAAAGGATCCTTCACACCTTGGACATGCACAGACAACTCTGGTTCTACCTTGAAAGAACTAAGCCTTTCAGAAAGTCTGACCAGTTGCTAGTCGGCTTTGCTACAGGGGCAGAGGGCAAGGCCATTTCAAAGCAAACAATTTCTGCTACAAGCACCATGGAAAACCTACCCCACAGGGGATCCAAGCTCATTCCACTAGGGCTACCTCAACCTCTTCAGCATTTCTCAGGGGAGTCCCTACCAGGGGCATCCTAGAAGCTGCAACCTGGAGTTCTGTACACACCTTCACCAAGCATTACTACTTGCCTGTCTTTTCTAAATCCAGAGCTGGATTTGCCACAGCAGTCTTACAAGGCCTGCTAGCCAGCCTTACTGTTTTCTTGACTGCCTCCGCCCTTCCTCAGCTTTGGGAATCAACCCAAGTGTGATGTCTCCAACAGTGAAACACGAAGAACATAGTACAGTTGTGTACACTTACCATAAATGTAGATGTTCAAGTGTATTCACTGTTGCAGTCCTGGTTACACTCCCTCCAGCCCCCCCTGAATCTTCTATGCTTTCTACCTGTCCTTTTGGCCATATCTTATGGCTATGATATTTACTTTTTACTGAAGATGTTCCACACCATGTGATTGTTTCCTATTTTGAGGGCTCCTGACATCTGGGGCAAGAAAAACTGATGTAATGGCGTCTGCTGAATGTTTTATACCCCCGACAGACCTGGCTTCTTGGAAGAGGCGATAGCATCTGACACGGAAATCCCAAGATTCTGGTATTCAGGCCGACTGAGGGCTACCTGCAGGCAGATAACCCAAGTGTGATGACTGCAACAGTGAATACACTCTAACGTCTACATTTATGGTAAATGTACACAACTGTACTATGTCAGTCATCTGGGATTTATTGCATGTCCGTAGTCCGGGGGTCGAAGAAATGAATGAAAATGGCAACATTGACTTGCCATTATTTTACCACAATCTTTTTTTTTTTTTTTTAACCTGGTGACTTTGAATGTTTACTCTTGCTCCTTTTGGCATGTTGGCAGTTTTTCTTTAAGTTTTTACGTTTTAAGTATAGAAAAGTGAATCTGTATGGCTGTGTTAAAGGAAAATAATGGGAAAGGAATGCTTTATTAAGAAGCAGTGTTGCTTGCCAATCATTAAAAATCTAAACAATAAGGGCTGCTTGCCAGCTATAAACGAGAACAATGGTGCAAGGAACAAATTGGGATCCTTTGGTGTGAAGTTTGAAAAGACTCGAGTAAATTCACCCCTTAATGCAGAATACAAGCATTACTTTTTAGGGCCTATTATCAGTTTAAAATACAAATATTTAGTTGCCTGTTATAGTATTTCTGAGACTTGCAGACATTGCAGTAAAGAACTACTTTTGTTATAGATTACTCAGCAGTTGAATTGTGTTACTGCAAGGCACATAGATAAGAAAATGGTTTTACGGTTATTTTGACTGAAGCAGGCTAGCTCTGGTGTTTTGTGTAGCTAAAGTGTCCTTTTGTAAAGCGGCAGCTCCTTCCTGAGGGCAGTATCTGAAAAGTCTCCTTTCAGAAGTTCAAAACCTATCTGTCTCTCTTCAGTGCCCTAATTGGGGGACTTGTTTTAATGTACTATTAAGCTTGTGTCTGGTGTTAGGCTGCAGTTTAAAAGCAGTCACTCTGTCACTGCCCTCCCAAACTTTAAGCTGTGCAGTGCATACATAAAGAGCTGCATTGTTGTTTTCTAATGAAGAATCACTGTCTTAATGCATGAAAAGCAGCTCTTACTTTTGATAAAGGGGAGGCAAAGGAAGATGGAGTTGTCTTCCTGTCTGCTTCATTGAAAGGACAGAGAGTAACTACTGCTCCCCTGAAGCACCCTCAGCAGTATCTGTTCAGTAATTCTTTTATTTTGTTATCAACACGATTGTTGTACACCTGTCTTTGACATCTGCAGTACCTAGAGTTTGCCAAGATCAACTGACAAATAGTTTAGTGCCTGAAATGGATGTCTTTTGCTACCAGTAGCAGCTGATGAAAAGCATCCTCCTTTCCGTGCCTTGTAGATTTTTGAGGAGAGACTTGAGCTTTAGTTGCCCAATAACAGGTGTGATATTGCCAGCTCTGTTCAAAGCGAATAGGTTAGTTTGTCTCTCATACTGGCAGTTGGATGTCAGTGTTTCTTTAGATATGCACACCTCCAGGCTGGTGGCAACCCACGAAGCATCAGAGACCATTCAGGTACAATTAACCATAGGCAAAACTGCTCTACAGTTTGTAGCATGTTACAGGCCACCCTCTCAAACTCAGGAACCCCACACAGCCTTCCTGAAGACACTGGAGAGTATAAATGTCTCTCCAAACACCATCATATTGGGTGACTTCAACTACCCAAACATAGACTGGGAACATTACTCAAGCCCCAATACCCTAGCCCAAAGGTTCCTGGAGTTCATAAACTCAAATGCTATGGAACAACTTGTCACCATTCCCACAAGAGGTGAAAATATACTAGACCTGATCATCACAAACATGGGGACAAAATGCTCCACACGAAGTATATCCCTCATTGGTGAGATCAGACCATAAACTAATCTCACTGGAGATCCACATCCCGCCCCCACCCCCAACAAAAAAGACCACAGTGAAGAACTTCTCAAAAGCCAACTTCACACTTCTTAAGACTGGTGTGGTATCCTTCAAGGCCCCTGAGCCATTGGAAACCACAACCCACGCTGCTGAATCCCTTACAAATGCTTTCTACGAGCACCTCCAGGATTGCATGGATCAAGCAATCCCAAATAAAATCAAGACCCTTTCCACCAAAGGCAAGCGCCCAATCTGGTGGACCCCAGCCATAAACAAACTTTACAACAAGAGGAGAAAGCTACTACAAGATAGAGCAAAATCCCTAAAAGGGAAGACATCTCTGATCAATACTAGTAAAAAACTACGATCACTCATAAAATCATCCAAGGCCAACTTTGAGAGAAAAATCGCCAGGACGCAAAGACCATCATAAGGCCTTCTTTAGCTATGTTAGAAATCTGGGTGGAAACTCCCAGATATGCTCAGAATTAGTCCAAAATGATACAAAAATCACTGAACCCACAGACATTGCAAACATACTGGCAGACAGGTTCAGTGAAAATCCCCAAGGAGAAATATCTATCCCAGCAGAGTGTAGCCTCCCAATCATCTCAAATGCCCAGGTGAGAGCTGCTCTCTCTAAAGCTAAAAACACAGCATCAATGGGACCGGATGGTGTCCCCGGCTGTGTGCTACACAAACTCAATGAGGAACTAAACCCACACATAAGGCTGCTGTTTAATCTTAGCCTTACCACAGGATACGTACCCAAAGAGTGGCGTACGGCAACTGTGGTCCCACTCCACAAAGGCGGGGCTTCTACGGACCCTGGTAATTACCACCCCATAAGCTTAACAAGTCTGGTCTGCAAAGCTATGGAGAGGATCATAATGGAACTCATAAATAAAGACATAGGGGACCTACAGACATTGGATCCTACCCAATTCGGCTTTGTCAAGGGCAGATCATGCCTCTTGAACTTGGTCGACTTTTTTGAAACAGTCACCAGGGCCATTGATGAGTAAGGCAGTTCACACAGCCTACCTTGACCTTGCAAAAGCTTTCGACACAATACCCCACTCGGGTATCATAGAAAAGCTCACCAGCTTAAATGTAAACCCATATGTCACAAGATGGGTTGCAATCTGGCTCAAGGACAGAACCCACAGGGTTAGAGTTGCTGGTGCCATGTCAGACTCCAAGCCGGTCACAAGCGGTGTCCCACAGGGCTCAGTCCTGGGCTCCCTCTTGTTCGGCATCTACTTTTCAGAAGTGCAGGCAAACATAGGAGGATTGTGGCTGACAAAGTTTGCAGATGATTGCAAACTGGGCGCCATAGTTGAAAATCCATCAGACACAGATATCCTTCAGAGAGGTCTCATAGAAATGGATAACTGGTGCCAGAGCCATGGCCTTAAGCTAAACGCCAAAAAATGTATAGTCATACCCTTTGGTAAAAACAAGGTAACCCCAAGTTACCACATAGGTGGCAATCCATTAAGCAGTGAAGAGGTAATCAGGGACCTGGGGACCCAAGTTGACAGTAACCTTTCTTTTGACACTCACATTGCCAAAGTGGTTAGGAGGACCTTCTACATTGCCCACCTGATTATGAAGGGATTCACATCTAGATCAAGGGAGGTCATTGTTCCCCTGTACTCTTCACTTATCAGACCAATGATCGAGTACAATGCCCCATTCGGAATGTATCTTACCCAACACCTGCAGCAATTGGAAAGACCCCAAAAGTTCCTCACCAAAAGGATAAAGGGGCTCAAAAATATGCCATATGCTGCCCGACTGAAGAAACTCCAGCTCTATTCAGTCGCATACCGTCTGTTTAGAAGTGACCTGTGCCTGACATACAAGGCCATGTCCAACCCGGAATTAATGGACATGCTCCACCTCAAAAAATCCAAATCCACCAGAGCCACAAGAGCAAGTGACTTAAACCTCAACACGGATATAAATAGGACGTGCTGGAGGGACAGATTCATCACCCAGAAACTCCCTATGCTGTGGAACAGAGTCCCGGTCCATGTGAGACAGAGCACCTCACTGGCTCTGTTCAAGAGGAATCTTGACCAGTGGATGGGAGATCGTAGGTTTACCCCGGTGATCATCTCTGTATCACTGCTGGACAGAGGCACGGCAAACTAATGGGTATAGTATTCTTCAACCTAAGGGGTGGTGAAAGCCACACAACTCTGGCTAGGCTTATAAATGTCCTAGGGCAGATAGCCTAGTATGAACCTATGAACCTATGATGCTTTTAGAATAGGATGGCAGAATGCCTTACGGCCAGATACTCACTTGAATGGAGGTTACACCAATCTATAATTAGGCACATCCCTAGCCTGTCTCAATACAAATAAAATTTAGCTTCATAGATTTAAGCAAAAAAATAAATCTGTAGATGCATATTATGCATGATGATCTTGGATAGTATCTGCTTTGAGCCTGCATTTCTTGCATTATAAAAATGTAAGCTATGACAAGTCAGTAGGCCTTGTTAGTTAAATGAAAGAAAATTGAAGTTGTGCAAATCATAAAGTTTTTACTAGCTCTGTAACTATCACCCCCTTGAAAAAAAAACTTCACTGCCTCTGAATTTAAACAGGACTTTACCTTAGCTATGTATGACATTGCAGCCAGCCGTCAGGCATAAAGATGTGCAGTTTCCTTTTGGAAGATTTTATTGACATTTCTGTTTAATGAGTGAAATGCAGTAAATGTGTGCTTGGTAAACTTGTCTTCTGCAAAGTGTTGAATTATTATTTAAAGGGAAGTAACTGCAGTCGTCTTTTACTCCAGCACGGCTCTGCAGGTAGGGAATTATTTCCTTCTGGAAAGGACTACCAGATAATGGTTGCTGATATGGCAGTGGTTTTTGTTTACAACTGGCATGTAGCTATAATGTTAGTCCAAGAGTAATAACACATAGTTGTTTTAACTTGGTTTAGCTGTAGCTTGTTTGCTATTGGCAGCATTTTGCATCTTCGTGTATAGATGGTAGTAAGGTAGTGTCTTTGTTGTGATGCAGTTTAGCTGCATTTTGTGTAGTATTGGCTAAAATTGACACACCCTTCTCATTGTACATGAGTTTGTATTTCCCACAGGAGCTGACAGAGGAAGTGTACAGTTTTGTTCTGTATATATAGATTATTACGTATTTGTTTTGTTGCTTTACTCTTTTTTCAATACATTAAGCATACTGTTGCTTGGTGTATTTTAGGCTTCATAGATCCTGGAGTGTATTGAAAAATTGTACATGGAGAGAACCGACCATCTATATTTTAGGCCTGGTTGTACTCTGTCAATGGACTGTGTTTACATGAACCTTGAGAAGGGTCTTAAATCTGGCTCTCTCTCTATTGACATTAAAAGAGCATTGTCAGACATGATTGTAGCCAACACTGAAAGAGAGGTCTTAACTCCGGATTCAGAGTGTGCCTATATTCTTCACGTCCTTTTCTTTCTAAGAATATATTCAGAAGGCTTCAGAATCAGTTACTGTTATTAGGAAATGTCTGAATGGGGCGCTAGTTCAAACACAAAAAGTACTGCAGTAGTTTGATTTGGCACTGTACAAAAACTGTAACGATGTTCAAATATGATTGACTCTAAAATTAATCACTTATCCTATTTGGAGATCACCTAGTCGTCAGAGTAGACCACTGACCCTCCTTTAATGAATACCCAGTGTTTTTACACTCATCCTCTGATCAGCAAGCTTACCCTCCCAGCCAATGTCTTGGCTTGCTTGTTCCCTCAGATGAGAGCCTTGTGACTGATTTTGTTTTGTGTATTGGGGGTTAGGAAATAGTGTAGGAGTGGCACAGTCATTCTGAGGAGGATTATTTTTCTTCTTTGTGGTTCTGACTCCTTACATATCCGTGTTATTCCCAAGGGGTTGGTCTGCAGATGGGGCTTTGCACACATGACATCAGTTGGCACTGCCATCTGTTGTAGACATATGTCCATGTGATCCCTGATCTCCACTGGAGATTTTACTGAGGAGTGCATGTCCACAAGTCCCTTTACCTCACAAGGGGTGAACAGGCTTAAACCTCATTTCTGTCCTCCTCTTGCCAGCTGCAGCAGATGCCTGAGCTGCTCGTGCTCTGGGCTTTTTCTGTCTACACCAACTGAGTTAGATAAGTTTGTAAAATCCTCCATCAGCTCAGAGTAATTTGATCAGCTTGGGGTCTGTTGTTGTGCTGACCTGGTTTAATGTAGCCTTGATGAAAGGATATTTTTGAAGATGGCTCCAGCATCTTGGAATAGCTTTTTGCAGGAATTCAAAATTAAGGACTAGTTTGTCTTCAGGGAAAACCCTATTGGAGAGCTTGATACAGATATGAGTACACCTGGTAAAACTATGCTGCTTAATTCTGTCAAATCAAGTATACTTTCTAGAGGTGCATGTTTACGTCAACTCTCAGCTCTTCATAGGTAGTAGTAATAGGCATGCAGTCTAGGAGACCATTAAGAAGCCTATCCCAAATTCCCAATTGTGCCAAAGCCCTAACTGATTAAGTGACTTAGTCAAGCTTGCAGAACTGGCAAATGTAATATTTGCCAGGCGAATAAGGAGACAAACTTTTAATCCATTAAAGTTTTCCCCGCACAGGTTCGAATCCTGTGGATTATGATGGGGTTGAGGGTTGTTATAATGCTTAAGGTGTTTACCTTATAGACACAAGATGCTGGGTTTGATTTTCATCATTGAAAAGGAATATTGGTTATCCCTGACAGGGTAGCCCTTGGCCGGGCCGAATACCAGCGACTTTGTATTTGTGTCTGTTGCTGTCGCTTGAAGACTGATGTCAGGTCATCAGTGGTATAAAGTAATACAGCCGACGCCGTTACATCAGTCTTTCTTGCCGTGGAGCCTGAAACAGAAGCAGTTCGCATGAGTGCCGGTTGGCCACTACCTGAGTTTTCATTTCCGAACTGAAGTTGAAGTCTTCTAAAACCAAGTACCCCATTGGGGATCCTTTTTTTCTTGCACGAACCAATGTCAGAAAAAGTTAATTGTCTTGCCTGTGGAAAGCAAATACTACACTGAGACTTCCACTCTTACTGCGTCACTTGTCTAAGCCCAGATCATGACGTCCCCTCTTGTCGCTTCTGTGCTTTAAACCTAGAACTATCCATCGTCTGGCCCTTATTGTAGCCATATGTTTTCATTTACAGTCCTCAAATTCAGATATGGCTTCAGTAAGCCATCCAACAGCAGATCTACCGAATAAAAAAACCCCGTAAAGATAAGAGACCGCACAAGTCCAAACCTACTGACGACGTTTCCGCTAAGCTAGTCGTCAGTCCTCCAGTACTCAGTGAGGCGCTTTCCCAGCCCCTGATGCCCGCTTCAGTTGATTCGCAGGCCGCTACTTAGACCATTTCAGAATCCGGTATGCCGCATTACTATCCGGTATTACTATGTCTAAGGATCCTGTGGTAGTCTCTACCTTGGATGGGTCTGGAGCCGCTGAGCAGGCACCGGCTTCCGAGGAAGTCCTTCACACCACTGAATCTCGACACAAACTGACGTTTTTTCACGACTGCCATTCTTTCGAAAACAACCAAGTTCCTTAGGCCCAGGGTTCAAACCACACCCAAGAAGCCGACTACCCACTCAGGCATCTGCTAGCTTGCCTCAGTCTCAAAAGCTTAAAATGGCAGAAGACTTTATCATACTGATCAGGGGGAGCCAAGCTACCCCCTCAAAAAGGAAAAGAGATTTGTCCCCATTAGTTTTGTCTGAACAAGATTCAGATGAATCTGTTGCATTTGACTATGAAGACTTGCAACCCCCCTCCAGTTATGAGGATTTTGATGCATAGGAATCCATTCCTTCAGCCTCTCTCCCAGAGGATTTTTCCTTTGGGGAAACCCTGCATTCTTTAAGGGGTGCATTTCCAATGGGAGAGTCGGGACTACTCTCAGTCTAAAAAGAGACTCTGGGAATTCCTAGATCTTCTGCAACACAGACCCTTGGCCATCCTCAGTCCTGGATGTGGTGGATAACGTTTTCCTTGAATCCAGCTTGACTACTGATGCACTACCTCCTCCTCACAGAAAACCTGACCGGTACTACAGAGTCCCTGACTCACAAATTTCTTTTTAAAAATCCAACAGCTGACCCTGAGGTCATTTCTCAAGGGCCAAAAGGGGTTAAAGCAACCTCTGCTAAAAATCCCACCCCCTCAGACAGGGATTCCAGAGCATTGGACAGATGGGGTAAAAAAGTATACACCTCAGCTACTCTTGCTGTCAGGGCACTACATTGTCAGTTCCATATGCTTAAATATCAGCAACATACTTTGGAACTCATTAAACAAAAAATATCTTCCTTTCCTGCTTGGGCAGAATCTAAAAATTTGCAAGACTTAATGCATTCTGCAAGTCAAGTAACTAAACACACTTTACACTGTGGTTTTAATGCCCTGGAAGCTTCCTGCAGGGCAGCAGTCTCTAGATCTGTCATTAGGAGACATGCATGGCTTAAGTAACAACCCCTGCCAGACCATGTCAAATCTAAATTGTTGGATGCCCCCTTGCATAAAGGTAACTTATTTGGCACTAAGGCAGAAGAGCTTTTCAAAAAGATGGAAGAAAAAGCAAAATCTTTGCAAACAGTTGAAGATTTATTATAGGTCCAGCCCCCTAGTTCTGGCAGGCATTTTCCCTCCAAGCACTGGTCTTTTCCTGCTTCGAGTAAAAAGGCCCAGCCCAGGGCCCGTGGAAACAGACTACCGAGACAGCAACCCCAGGGAATGCAGAGATCTAAGCAGTGGACTACCTCCACTTCAAAACTAGGGAGTTCTAAGCCACCCCCTTATGGTAAGAGCTCAGAATGACTCGCCGCCTCCTGACCTCCCCTCAGCCCACCTTCGCTTACCCCTAGGAGGAAAACTCTTCTTTCACTCAAGCAACCTGGGCCCACCATTGCCAAGGACTGATGGGTTCTGAGCATTGCATTTCAGGGATACAAATTCCCTTTCCACACCCTTCCAACCCCAAAAAGGTTCCCAGATCTACCACCAAATCAGTGGGCAGAGGCTCTAAAGCAAATCCATTTTCTGCTTTCTTTGAGGGCAGTAAAGCATGTTCCTGCAGAACAGATAGGCCAAGGCTTCTACTCCAGACTTTTTCTAGTGCCCAGAAGAGAGAGCACCTGGTGCCCCATCCTAGATCTAGCCATTCTAAACACCTTCCTGGTGATCCAAAAATTCAAAATGCTCACTTCAGCAGCTTCTACCCATGCTTTCCAAGGACGCTTGGCTAGCCACCCTGGATCTAAAAGATGCCTACCTCCACATTCCTATCATTGAGTCATGCAGACAATATCTCTGCTTCAGGGCAGGATCTCAACACTTTCAGTTCTCTGCACTTCCCTTTGGCTTATCTACTGCTCCCAGAGTTTTCACAAAATGCCTGCCTCTGGCCATTGCCTTTTGCACACAAAAATATTCAAATTTACCCCTATTTAGCAGACTGCCAGGAAAAGCTGCTGAAGCATCTGGCCTTTGTAAAGAGCCTGCTATAACCTCCTTAGGGTAAACAATCAAGGAAAAGACATCAAAACAGGTGCCCACCCAAGGGATAATCTTCCTGGGAGGAAGTCTGGACACAGCATCCCAGATGGCTTAACTTACACCACAGAAACAAATTTTCCTGTCAGCCTACTTCTCTCAACTGGCCACAACGCCCCAGCTTTCTGCAAGGAAAATCCTGCAAGCTATGTGGTTCATGGCATCTTGCATACTCCTCGTTCCATATGCCAGACTGCATATGAGGAAACTTCAGTGGTACCTAAAGAGCCCTTGGTGTCAGCACTCAAGACCTGGAAACAGTTGCCTATAATTCCTTGCCTCAGAAAGGAATTTCTTTGGTGGGCAACAGCATTCTTCCACAAGGGACTGCCCTTCTCCCCACACCCCGCCCAGACCCTCACCACAGATGCATCGGACTACGCTTGGGGTGCACACCTGGATGGCAGGTGCATACAGGGCCAATGGAGCCCACAGCAAACCCCCCTGCACATCAGTCAAAAAGAGATAATGGCTGTGCAGCACGCCTTGATAGATTTCAAACCCCCTTCTCTCTCCGGGGTTCTCCTGATCAAAACAGACACCACTGTGATGTGGTGCATCAACAAGCAGCGAGGTACACAGTCCTACCCCCTATGCAGGCTGGCCATGACCTTTTGGCTCACAGCCTCTTCCATGCAACTACACCTGTTAGCACAATACCTGCCAGGCTCTCTCATCCCTGGCAGACCAATTAAGCATAAATCTTCTGGACCCACATGAGTGGCAGCTCAACAGAAGTACCTTCACCCTAATAACTCAGAAATGGGGCACCCCAAAGGTCGACTGCTTTACCTCCCACACTAACCATCAGCTCAATGGCTTGGAAAAGTGGATGCCCTGTCCTTCCCCCGAGTCAACCTCTCTGTCTATGCCTTTCCTCCCCTACCTCTCATCCCCAGGGTACTGCTCAAAATAAAGGAGGAAAAACCAAGGGCCAGTCTTATAGCTCCAGACTGTCCCTGACAGCACTGGTACCCCTTGCTGCACAGCCTGTCACCGCTGCCTCCATGGCATCCTCCTCAGATTCCAAACCCAGAGGGAAGGGGAATTCATGCAGCCCCAATTGCAGACACCCAGTTTGGCAGCTTGGCTTATTCCCTAACCCTGAACCAATCTGCCTTCCTCAGTAAACAGGTTTTGGATGTTATCCGTGAGGCCAGACGCCCTAACACCAGAAAGATTTATGCAGGTAAATGGAAAAGGTTCTGCACCTGGATCCAGGCTGAGGGGGGCAATACGACACAACCCTCCATCCCTCGCATCCTGGATTACTTAGCTGACCTACTACACAGTGGTATCTTTCTCTTCTATAAAAAATTCATGCCTCTGATATTTCTGCTTGTTTTCTCACTGAGCAGCCCCTTTTCTCACACCTTTTGGTCAAACAGTCCCTTAGAGGGGCTAGCAACTTGAGGCCCCACAGAAGGGCACCAACACAAGCTTGGGACCTTAACTTTGTCTTGGAAAAGTTCACCCTGCCTCCTTTCGAACCAGCTTCTTCTGCAGAGCTAAAATTTCTCTCCTGGAAGACCACCTTCCTTCTGGCCATTACTTCAGCCAGAAAAGTCTCTGAGCTGCAAGCAGTCATGGCTGTGGAACCCTTCATTGTCTTCTATGCAGACAGGGTATCCCTCAGAACTAACCCATCCTTCATGCCCAAGGTGGTGTCCAGTGTGGCTCTCAACCAATCCATACATTTGTCCACCTTCTTTCCTAATCCCCAGAACAAGGGGAAAGGATTTTTTGCTCTGTAGATGTGCACAGACAGCTCAGATACTATGTGGACAATACTGAATCCCTCAAAGTCTGATCAATTGCCCTATTAGCTTTGCTACAGAGGCAGAAGGCAAAGCCATCTCCAAGCAAACCATTTCCAAATGGATAGAACACTGCATCCATTTCTGCTACAACCAGCATGGTAAGCCTCCCCCCAAGGGGGTCAGGACACACTCCACCAGAGCAGCCTCCACCTCTGCAGCTTTCCTCAGAGGAGTCCCCACCAGGGACATCCTGGAGGCTGCCACCTGGATATCTGTTCACACTTTTACCAGGCATTACCACCTGCCTCTCTTCTCCAAATGCAGGGCATCCTGGCCAACCCCTAGCTTCCTTGACTGCCTCCACTCATTTCCTCAGCTTTGGACATCTACCCAAATGTGATGACTGCAACAGTGAAACACAAAGAACATAGTACAGTTGTGTGCACTTACCGTAAATGTGGATGTTAGAATGTATTCACAGTTGCAGTCCTGCTTTCCCTCCCTAAATCCCCCTTTTTTCTTTCTCCATTTGTTACCATTCTTCCTTGTTCTCCTTTCCTTACAAGGGACATATTGATGCTTATTTTCCACTGGTGCAGTTCTTCCAGCAGAACCTGGCCTCCTACTTTGGGGGCTCCTGACAGGTTTAATGGCATCGGCTGCCTTGCTTTATAAAACTGATGACCTGACGTCCGTCCTCAAGCAACAGCAACCAATGCAGAAATACTAAGTCTCTGGTATTCGGGCCACCAGAGTGCTACCCTGGCAAGGATAACCCAAATGTGATGACTGCAACAGTGAATACACACAAACATCTACATTTATGGTAAGTGTACACAACTGTACCATCTGCAGGAAGCAGCTTGTTGATGCATCATAGCCTTGGTCCTTTGTGCTAACTGCCAGTCATTTTTCTGTTGTCATAGTTTTTGTTGCTTGTTATCCATGGATTACTTGTGATTCTTTACTTAGATTTGTACCGATCATCGCAAACTACTATCAAGTCTCTTAATGTGTGTTGTTCGAGTTCATTGTATTGCTAGACTGTCTAGACTTTTCTGGTCAGTTGTTTTGTGTCCTTCCTTAGTTGAAGTTGCCACAACATCTGTGAAACTTAATGCATGCGTGTTGATTACATGCAATTTTCATTTGTTCCATTGTATCCGAAACCTTTGGACTGTGTAATTGTTTAGTCCCCCCCCCAATCCTCTGGACACCCCAGCATTTATAACCTAATAAACACCTCCCACTAACTATATGTAAAAGGTCCAGACAGGTAACAGTACCAAACTTCCTTTTTAAATATTTCCTTTATTTGTAGACCTCCTTGCCAAGTGCACCGCACTCCAGAATGTTCACATATGGCAAGCATTCTGCATGTCACAGCATAAACTGTCACAATATAAGCATAATGTAGAAATCTATAACAGTATTAATGACTTAAACCCCAGTACCCAAGACCATGTAGATGTAGTCTTAAAAAGACCCACAAACTCTTAACTGGTCCTGTAGAGATATGGTAATTTAACAATGATGCTACAATGTACATCATATGGTGCATACCACAACAAATTCCAAGGTCTCAAAATAATGCACTTGCATACTACAAGTATATTTGATAAACTCCCACAACTTTACATTTGGATTGCCTGTTACCAACCAGACATTCTAGCTCTTTCGTCTCATTGCACACGTTCGTTGGTATCCAAAAGATTAGTGTGCAGTGGGATTTGCAGTGCAATTCCACACCTCTTCATGTCATCAAACAGCCTTGCTCCCTTCTAGACAGGCACATGTGTGTCACCCCTGTTTATATACTAGGGATTCTACCACAGAAAGTAAGCACCAAGGGCAGTCCTACACTTGAAGAGAGGTAAACAGTCTTCCTCTCCTCCCAAAGTGCCTGCTCCAGCTTTCTAAATGCTTCTTCTCTGGTTGCTTAGATCAGATTATGGATTTTACACTCTACATCTGTTCTGCTTCAACCAAGACTAATAAAATAACAAAACCAAGCACCATATGCTGGATTCTGCCAGCCATATTGCATAAAAGATACTGGTATAATGTCAGATGCTTCAACTGATCATCATCCTGTCTGTGCTGTTCAGTACATCCATCCTCAACCCCTTTTCCCATTTAGCACATGGAGTCAGGGTGGTACTTCAACAGCCATTCTCGAGCCAAGATTTACACCAGCAGGTGGCTAGCCCTGACTTGGTAGTTCATCTGTACCACTCACTCGCACCTACGGCCAGTTTAGAATGTCCAATCTACCTACTGCACGTCTTTGGAATGTGGGAGGAAACCAGAGCACCTGAAGGAAACCCACAGGACTGCAGGGAGTACATGCAGAGTCTGCACAGAAGGCATCCCAGCCGAGAATTGAACTGGAGAACCTCTTGCTGTGAGGCGACAACACTATTTGCTGCACTACCGTGGCTGCCTTGCATATAAATAGGTTTGAACATTTCAGTAAAGGCTCTCTTAACTCTCTGATTAGTAAGTGTAGCTTATGTCTATTAATAGGCATCTGACAGTTGAATGTCATAATGTATGTAATTCCAAACTTTGTAGCTTCCCTTTGCAAATAGACAGTCAAGTATATAGCAAATCTTGGAGTTCCTTACAAACTGTTACGCTCTGAGATAAAGCATGGCCATTATGGCAAGTTAGTAAAATGCCACCGCAACATCAAGCATGTAGAAAGCTGTGCAGTGAAGTAAAAATGGCAAAGAATCAGAGGAGAAATATTACAGCAGCCTACACACCGGTATAAAAGTAATTCAAAGCAATTCTGGAGCACTGTTGACAAGTCTGTTTACCACTGGAAAAATGGCAACCATATCTTCTCCCAGGTACACCCGAATACTCCATGGTTTATAGTTTTTGTGCGTGTGTGTGTCTGTCATATATATATATATATATATATATATATATATAATCTGTGTTGCCGCTGTGGTGCAGCGGTTAGCGTTGTCACTTCACAGCAAGAGATTCTCCTGTCTGATTCACTGTTGAAGCGCCTTCTGTGTGGAGTTTGCATGTCCTCCCCACGGTCGAGTGACGTTAAAGACATACAGGTAAGTGCGAGCTTGAATGGAAGTGCCTTCGTTGAAGGTTGGGCATAGGACTGGCAACTTGACACCATAAAAATCCACTGCCAATCATGAGCGGACCAGAGTTCCGCTGTGGCGACCCCTAACCGGGAAAAGCCGAAAGTCAAACATCAGTATATCTATCTCTATATCTATATCAATCTATTTCTATCTGTGTGTGTGTGTGTGTGTGTATATATGTATATATATATATATATATATATATATGTGTGTGTGTATATATATATATATATATATATATATATATATATATATATATATGTATATATGTGTGTCTATCGGTATATATATAAATCTATATAGATATATATAAATAAATTGTTTGAGATGCAAGTCAGCATCAACAACACCCAGAGAAAATCAGCATGTTTGACCACTTGTCTAACTTTGTAACAAGAAGGCTGCTAAAATTATTATAGCTGACCAAGTAAGCCTACTGAACACCAGTATCCCTTTTCAGGGACATCCCAGCAGTCCTGTTTAAGTGGCTTGCTTAGTGTTGCACAGCAGGCAAATTAGGGTGGAAGAAATCAAACCTGTACACCCGACTACATAAAGCAGCTCATTAACAGTTGTTGTGTCTTTTGGGTTATCCCGGTTAGAGGTCGCCACTGCGGAACTCCGATCCGCTAATGTTTGGTAGTGGATTTTTATGTGCCGAGTTACCAGCCCTGATGCACAACCTTCAGCGAAGGTACGCCCATTCACGCATGCCTCCACACAGAAGACTCTGTAGCTTAGAATCGAACGCGACAACAGAGCCTTAATTGTTCGTGCTAGCTGCCAGACATAAATTTAAAACAAACTTCCTTCGCAACCAGAAATCTACCTTCCAAGTGTGTTAAAATTGCTGGCAGACAGTTACCTCCCCAGTGTTTGTTGTCATAAATTGATATTAAGCAATCCTATGCTTCTCCGCAGTAAAAGGGACGCACCTCAAGAGAACTGTCAGAAGTACCAGACAATTGCAGTTCTGTCCTCATTCAAAATAATTTTTAAAGACTCTATTAAATTGTTACATTTTAGGCTACAGCATATGGGTTCACATAAATTAATAGGAAACAAAATCTTAGTAATTCTTGTTTATTATCATGCAGTATGTGCATGTTATTTTTAACAGTTGTCATTCACTCTAGTAATTCCTTCCTTCCTTTAAACCTCACTCTTCCTCCTGACCTTAATTCTGCATGTATTGTTCCCACACATTCCATGTATTTCTCTGAAAGTTGCTCCTCCCCTTTCGTAAAGATACACATCCAGTTCTTGTATCTCTTTTGCAACATTCAAAACAACTTCCTGTTGGGGGATAGATTTTAGTTTTAATTTCCATTTTCTAGTAATTGTTTTTTGGTAGCCAGTAGCTTTCACCTTAAGGCCTTGTGTGTAGACAGTACAGATCCTGTCTCCAACCTCAGATCAGAGTCATTCTTATTCATTTGATCTCTGGCATTTCTGACAAATTTCTGGGTAGGGAATTGTTAACATCTCCCAGTTCATTATATTCTCAAAGAATATGTTCCCAGTTGCCTCTTTCTCATCACACCTCCAACATGCTGTGTGAGGAAAAATTCTCCAAATTCTGCTTGGGGTATGCAAATACTTTGCTACAATCTGTATTGTCCGTCTCATCTTTGTTCTACTAATATTGTCAGATACTGGCCTTACCTCTACAAAACCATATTGATCCATAGCTGTCGCTTATTTAAAACTGGTGTGGCTGTATGAAGCTGGATCTAAAAGGTTCAAAATCTCTGAAAGATGTATCGCACAAAGCTTCGAACCACTTAATACGTACCCCTCCCCCACAGCATGGAACTGGGCCAGCATAGACTATGGAAGTAACTATTATCCTTCCTTTATCTAGTCAGATGGCTGCATCACTCTCCGGCCTGTCAGACTATTTTGATACTGTCTTATCCACTTCTGCTTACTAGAGTAGCAGAGCTCGACTGGAACAGCTCCTCTATTTAAATTTGTTCATTAGTTACCTCAGTCAGTGAACATAACATATAGTGGAAAAGTTACTCCTCCTTTCTTACCCATAACTTTGGAAGTACCTCAAGGATCTGTCTTGGGGTCCACTTGTGTTTAATATATTAATTGAAATGCATGCTGCAGTATGTCAGGAAACAGTTTACCCAGTGCTCTTATGATTCAACGCTTGTATGTGTAGCGTAATGTATAAAACAACTTCAAAGTCTAACACAAAAAAGTGCAAATTTCATACCAAACAGAGCAAAACTGTGGACATTGTGAAATCTGGACAGTATAAATGTATGCTCACCCCAAAACTTAAGATTCCAAAAATCAAACCCATCTCATGAGTCAAAGCAAGCATACATTTATTTGTGTGGAAGCATCCTGAGAAAGAGAGCTATTGAGGACCAGTTGCACATAGCTTTTTAAGAGAGGTTCGTGCTGAAGGTATGTCTGAAGTTCATGAATACTAGGGTGAGTCTTTAGAGCTGTGGGGGTTTAGCAAATTGCAAGAAAAGGAGGATGCTAGTTAGGAGGCAAGTTGCAGGTATGACTCTTGAGAGGCAACCACTGAGAAGGATGACAGAATTTAGGGTCAGGTAATGCTGGAAATATCTGCTTCACTTAGCACTGTGATGGGAACTATGGATATTGTTTCCTTAGAGGAAAAGGCAGTTTAGAACATTAGGTGAGATGTGACTGTGCTGAGTTTTAAGTTTAAATACAATAAAGGTCACATGAGTGCAGAGATGAAGGTGACAGGAAGCTTAGCTCTGAGGTTAAAGGGTAACTTAGGTTGATAGCTGCCACATGTAAAATTCCAAACACAGTTCAGGAGTAGATGAATGTCTTGATTATAGGGGAAGGGACCAGTAACAAGGGAAGTGCTGCTTTGGTTAGTGAGCTGGACGGTACTTGGCCTGAAGCTGGCAATGCTTAAAGATATGCTGCATATGTGGGGTGAGAGTAAATGCATTGAGGAGGGCAACGTGACTAGATCTGCTCAGAATGGGGTGACCGTGATGGATGTTTATCAGGCAGAACAGCTGCTGGCAATATTGTCTGTGTAGTAACATGGCACAGTCCAGTCAAAAAGCAGTGTGCAAGAGAATATAGGTGAAGCATAAGTTTGTTGTAACCTTGTGTGGATCTTGCTGAAGTGTAATATATAGTAGTAGTATTAGCTGGTGCTGACGAAATACTCTGTGTTGGAGGGTTATGATGCAGGATAAATAGTTCCTACAGAAAGTGGGTGACTTGTATCTGATGGTGATAGCCAGCCTTTTGCACAGATGTGTCAGTGGGGCTGTAGAGAAGCCAGGCAGCCCAATAGGGGTGGGTGAGTTGAGGGGTTAGGTGGTGTTCGAGTAAAGCCATTATATAGGGGCATAATGGACAAGATCAACATACACACAGTTGCATAAACCTGTGTGTGTGTATGTGTGGCCTGCTAGAAAGGATGTGAAAGTATACTCGTCATTGCTGTCCTGGTTTTTTCTTTTCCCACTACATTGCAACACAAGTTTCTGATCTCTTTCAGCAACATTTTTGTGTTAACATGCATGTTGTTTAATTGCTGGTATTATACTAAACTTGCACACAAGGCCACTGAAGGAAATGCTTCATCTGACCCTTAACCTTTTCTGTCTAGTCTTACAAAAAAGTTGTTCAACCCCACAAGCTGAGGTCTGGGCTGTCCATGAGCTTAAGCATCTTTACTGAATGACTGAAAGTTCGTTTAACTGGCCTGTATACCAGTTTATTAAAACATTGGCTGCTCCCCTCATGATAGACCACTTCATGCTTTTTGAGACAAGTGAGCATTAACAGTTTGTTTCATTAAGTTTGCAGCTCATAACACTGAAAATTACAGAGTACTAGAGTTTCACTTAGAGAGACTCTGCATTTATATTGGAGGATTCACAAGGATCGAGGTTTGTTTTTCCAGCCTCCAATCTTGGGAGTTTTTCATAATTTTGTGCCAGTCACTTGATAAATATTATTTTATCTCTTCCCTTTACTTTAGTTCTGGAATGTGATATATAGATGTATCTATTTATAAGTATATCTCTCTCTATTTTAATATTTGTTTACCAAAAAAGTCTGGCTTGGAATGAGAGAAATCAGCGGAGGCCCAGGGAGAAACGCTCCAGATGCATGTCTTTGTAAGTGGGAGGAAACTGGAGCACCCGGAGGAGACCCACCCAAACAGAGGGAGAACATGCAGACTCTGCCCAGAGGGTCTATGTTAAATCATTGAACGCTTAAAAAAGATAACTATGATTTATCAAACCCATGTAAGCGAAAGCTTACAATCTCGAATGCTTAGAACAGCGATTTTTTTCCAAAAAAAAAAAAACTTTAAAATGTACATAAAGTGAAGGGCTGTGCCCCCCACACACCCCCTACTTCAATATACCAACTCCGAGATCACACTACAGTCACGAAAATGACAAAGTAATGGAAGCAGCCAAGCGATTTCTTTCCCAGGAAAAGAATTCGCTTATATGCCGTTTTGCTATCTTGCCTCTTTGTGCTTTCAAGTTCGATCAAGACACATTTGAAAGAATGGGTCTTTGATAATTTAATAGGAACCCTACACAGAATGCACCCCAGCCGAGAATCGAACCAGAGGAACCTCCTGCTGTGAGGTGACCATGCAAACTGCTGCGCCGTCCGAATATCTATCTATATCCACACCCACACCACAAACAAAGGGTAAAAGTCACACAAACCATTTAGTAAAAACTGCAAGAAAAACCCAGTCAGGCTCAAGCTTTCAGTGTAATACAATCCTCCTATAATGGACGCCTATGGGATATATGCAAGTAACCCATTATTTTTATTTTTGTATGTATAATAAAATTTTTGATCCCCAAAGCTGCCTGCCCACTTATCCTATGGGTCTCTCCCCATCCACCGGGTTTGTTGGACCCAACTTCACCCCGGGCTAGCAATAACCCATGTTTATGGATGGTGAGGAGATAAAGGCTTCCTGGGGCTGCATTATGACTGCTGAGGAGAGTTTTTCTCCCAAGGACCTGCCCCCTGTTCATGCCCCTACCATCCCAGGGACGGGCATGCAGTGGACTGTGCTGGCACAACGTCCAAACCTATTATGAGATTGCTTTCTGTGGGCAACACCCCTCACTCACTCTCTCATCCCTGACTTCCACTGTGGAACAACTGCAAAGTTGCGTCCAAGTGCACATGCGCATTTTTCCTGCTTGTAGCCTCAGGTGCCCAAGTCAGTATTTTAATTCTGGTCACCTGGGCCATGGTCACGTTCATGTCATGGTCCTTTATATTTCACTGGCACAGGGTCTGCAGTGATGTATTTGTGGAGGTCTGCAGTGATGTATTTGTGGAGTGGTCTTGCAAGTGATATTAATCATTGTTTCCATTTAAGTATTGTTTAGATATAAGGATGTTCAATCCTGTATACTTGGTGTGATTTCATCTTACTCTGTTTCCCTTAATGTTAAGCTTATTGAAGTTTTCTTTTGTTTTCTGCTGCTCCGTGAGAATTTGGTTTAATGTAGCCAAAATGGTCAACAAGCGTAAATATTTAATGCTTCCGGTTTTTAAGCAGACAAGCATAAAAATAAACTAAGCAGTGTGCTAATCATGTCCGTTGTCTTGGTTGTGCTGCTAATCTGGTAATATCTGTTTGGTTATTAAACTCTCTCTGCTGTTGTATTGGTGGATGTCCCTTGCAAGAACAGCGGACTTAGTATTGACAAGATCTTGGTTGTGCTGCTAACCTGGTAATATCTGTTTGGTTATTAAACTCTCTCTACTGTTGTATTGGTGGTTGTCCCTTGCGAGAACAGCGGACTTGGTATTGACAAGATCTTGGTTGTGCTGCTAACCTGGTAATATCTGTTTGGTTATTAAACTCTCTCTACTGTTGTATTGGTGATTGTCCCTTGAGAACAGCGGACTTGGTATTGACAAGATCTTGGTTGTGCTGCTAACCTGGTAATATCTCTTTGGTTATTAAACTCTCTCTACTGTTGTATTGGTGATTGTCCCTTGCGAGAACAGCGGACTTGGTATTGACAAGATCTTGGTTGTGCTGCTAACCTGGTAATATCTCTTTGGTTATTAAACTCTCTCTACTGTTGTATTGGTGATTGTCCCTTGCGAGAACAGCGGACTTGGTATTGACAAGATCTTGGTTGTGCTGCTAACCTGGTAATATCTGTTTGGTTATTAAACTCTCTCTACTGTTGTATTGGTGATTGTCCCTTGCGAGAACAGCGGACTTGGTATTGACAAGATCTTGGTTGTGCTGCTAACCTGGTAATATCTCTTTGGTTATTAAACTCTCTCTACTGTTGTATTGGTGATTGTCCCTTGCGAGAATAGCGGACTTGGTATTGACAAGATCTTGGTTGTGCTGCTAACCTGGTAATATCTCTTTGGTTATTAAACTCTCTCTACTGTTGTATTGGTGATTGTCCCTTGCGAGAACAGCGGACTTGGTATTGACAAGATCTTGGTTGTGCTGCTAACCTGGTAATATCTCTTTGGTTATTAAACTCTCTCTACTGTTGTATTGGTGATTGTCCCTTGCAAGAACAGTGGACTTAGTATTGACAAGATAACTAAAATGATCCTGACGCACTCTTCATCCTGAATGCATTTGTGTGCAAAGCTGTAGGGTCCAGGAAGACTGATGAGCATTGTAGTCTGTGTAATATTTTCATATCTTTGTTGATGATCAAATCTTAAACCTTTGCTATTACTGATTACTTTCTTTGTCAAAGTATTTTTTTCTTTTTACTTTTTACTTTTTACTTTTGCATTGTTAATGTAGTGCTTGTTGAGATTTAATGGAGATGTAAACTTTTGCTTGCTTCTTACGAACTTAGGACTTGGACATTGAACAGCATTGCTTCACTCTCCCTGCCCGTCTTTTACGCCTTCCATCTACTCCCACCCATTCTGTACTCCCCAGAATTGCATCCAACAATTCTTGAAGTAAGAGTGACCTATATAGTCATGGATAAAAACCTTTCTCCAGGTCATTCCTTCCGTTACCTGGTTCATGGGAATTACAAGGTGGTTGAATCTAAAGACTATGTTCATCTTGCCAACACACACCTCTGTATTACACCACTTATAAAGGACAAAGCACATGAACCTAGGGCAAATTTATGGGGACCCCCCCCCCCCAATCATCCAGGCTAGATTTGAAGGGTTCTGGGTCATCACATTGTGTAACTTACAGGAGAAGTCTGTTCCAGCAAGAATGTAGATGACTGGATATTACATTTGTCCCTTGTTTGAGTTTTATTCATGTGTTGAAGATTTAGCTTTCCTATTCTGTTATTGGAGCTGTTTTATCTGTTTTAGAGGCAGGAGATGTGGAGGACAAGGTTCTTAATCCTTTGGAATGCAATGCCCAGATCTCCCTGTAAGATGCACATTAGAGGCAGCTCTTTCAGCATTTATTGGTACATCACTCTCGACACTAACAGTTTTTTTTATTGATTATGAACTTGTGGAGCCTTTCCAGTTGTATAATATGTCTTGACAGGTGTATCCCAAAAGAGGCTTTGTACTCTCTCGGCCTGATTAGGGTCATATTTAAGGCTATAATTTCTTTTAATATGGTGGATATGTCTTTACTTGTTAGTTTGTTACATGTCATGTAGAGAAATGAGGAGTCCTCAACTCAGGTTCCCCGGTAGATGAACTACATACTCATTTTGGGGAGGAGCATTAGCTGTGCCATATTTAATGACAAAGCTGATGTTCTTTGTGTTTCACTGTTGCAGTCATCCCATTTGGGTTATCGGCTTGCAGTAGCCCTCAGTCGGCCTGATTAAACAAAGTCTTGGGTTCTGCGTTGGTTGCTATCCCTTCTTCCATGACGTCAGGTCGCAGGGGTATAAAACATGCAGTCGACGCCGTTACATCAGTCTTTCTTGCCATGCGGTGCCCGAAGCAGAAGCAGTTCGCAAGTGCCGGTTGGCTGACTGCTGAAATTTTCATTTTCGAGTTTTACAACCGAAGTCTTAAACTAAAAGCGAAGTACCCCGTTGGGGAAACTTTTTCTTGCTCTAAACCGATGTTAGTAAAAGTAAATAATTGCATTACTTGTGGAAAGCAAATTCCTCCAAAAAGATTTTCATTCGTACTGTATTCCTTGCCTAGGCCCTGATCACGACGTACCTCGCTGTCGGTTTTGTGCCTTATTTAAACCACGAACTGTCCGTCGTCCGTATATTTTCACTTCTAAATATTTTGGTGCTCTGTTCAATTATCCTGATATGTCTTCGGTAAGCCATCTGACTACCGACATTACGAAAAAATGCAAAGATAAAGACTGAGACAGGCCGCCTAGGTCCAAAGCAGCCGACGACGCTTCTCCTAAGCCAGTCGCCAGTTCACCAGTGCTCAGTGAGGCGCTTTCGCAGCCCCTGATACCCGCTACTTCAGATTCGCAGACCTCTACTGAGACCCATTCGGAGTCCGGTATGCCACAAGGTGCTTCCAACTGTGGAACCTGCGGATGTCACTACCTTGGATGGGTCAGGAGCAGCTGTGCAGGCACCGGCTTCTGAGGGTGTATTCAGGCCTACTGACTTGCGTAGTAAACCGACACCATCTTCTTCTTCAAGGCCTAAAACTCGAACCATGCCTAGAAAACTGGCACCCAGACTGCATGGTCAGACTTCTAAGGCTAAAAAACAAATGATGAGAATGGCTGAAGACCTTATTACTCTAATCAAGGGAAGCCAGCTTTCCCCCTCTAAGAGACCGAGGACTGAGTTTGCTTATGATACTTATGATCAGGATTCTGAATTTTCTGTTTTCTCTGATGACTAGGATTTACCCTTTCCTACCTATGAGGATTCTGATGCTGTGGACTCTCTTCTCTCTGCTTCCCCCCAGAGGATTTCTCTTTTGGTGAAACCTTGCATACTCTCAGGGAGCATTTTCGTTGGGAAAGTCAGGATTTCTCTGATTCTAAAAAGAGGTTTGGGGATTTCTTACTCTTGCCCCTGCACAGGCCTTTAGCCATACCTCCTGTACTAGACATTGTTGATGATGCCTTTTTGGAATCTAGCTTGGCCCTTGACTCTCTACCTCCTGCTCCCAGAAAACCTGATAGATATTACAGAGTCACTGACTCTCAAAAGTTCCTTTTTAAAAATCTTACTGTGGATCCTGAGACCATTTCACAGGGACGCAAGGGCATTAAAGCTATTGCTGCCAAAAATCCTACCCCCTCTGACAGAGACTCCAGGGCGCTGAGTAGATGGGGTAAGAAGGTACACACTAATGCAACTTTGGCCATTGGGGCCTTAAACTGCCAATTTCATATGCTAAAGTATCAGCATGTTATTGGATTGCTTAAACAGAAAATTATGTTGATTCCTGTGCTGAAAATAAGGATTTACAGGATTTACTACATTCCGTTGAACAAGTTGGAAAACATACTTTCCATTGTGGTTTTGATTCACTAGAGGCATCTTGCAGGGCTGCAGTAACTGGGTCTGTACTTAGAAGGCATGCTTGGCTTAAGGAGCAATCCTTTCCAGTTCATGTTAAAGCAAAATTACTGGATGCTCCCTTAAACCAGGGCCGCCTGTTTGGCAACAAGGCAGAAGTAGTTCCTAAAAAGATGGAGGAAAAAGCTAAATCTACGCAAACTGTTAAAGATTTTTTGCAAGTACAACCTCCAAGGTTTAGTAGGCATTGGCCTTCCAAGAATTGGTCCTTTTCTGCCTCTTCCAGGCCTTCTCAGTCTAAACCCAGATCCAGCAGAGCTCCCAGGCTTCAGTCCCAGGGTACGCACAGGACTAAGCAGTGGAGGGCCTCCACTTCCAAATCCAGGAGTAATAAAACTCCCCCATATGGTAAACTGTCGGCCTCATGGCACGTGCCTCAGACTCCTACCCTATTGTCTCAGCAGGAGAACTGGATTCTGTACCCTCAGCTTCATACACTGAACCTAGCAGCCTGGCTAATTACCTAATCTCTCCTTTACCATCCCTCAGTAAACCAGTGATGGATATCATGTTAGAGGCAAGGAGGCCTAGTACTAGAAAAGCTTATGCTGAAAAATGGAAAAGATTCTGTGCCTGGAACCAATCTCAAGGGATGAGCACAGCAGTGCCCAATTTACCTCAGATTTTACAATACTTAACTGAGATGCTTCACAATGGCCTGTCTTTCTCCTCCATCAAAAGCTACGCCTCAGCTATTTCAGCACATTATAACACAGAACCTGCCCTCTTCTCTCATCCACTGCTCAAGCGGTTCCTCAGAGGGGCCAAACATTTACGACCACGCAGGAGAGCTCCAACCCCAGCCTGGGACCTTAACTTTGTATTGGAGAAACTCACTCTTCCTCCTTTCGAGCCAGCTGCTGCTGCAGACTTAAAATTCCTTTCTTGGAAAACAGCTTTCCTTTTAGCAGTCACTTGCAAGAAGGGTATCTGAATTACAGGCCCTTATGGCAGTGGAGCCTTTCATCATCTTTCATGTCGACAGGGTGCCCATCAGGACCAATCCCTCCTTCATGCCCATGGTGGTATCCAGTGTGGCCCTTAATCAGTCCATTCATTTGCCAACCTTCTTTCCTAATCCACAGAACAAAGGGGAATGGATACTGCACTCCTTAGATGTGCACAGACAACTTAGATTCTACTTGGACAGGACTAAACCTCAAAGGAAATCTGAGCAACTGTTGGTGGCATTTGTTGCAGGGACAGAGGGGAAGGCTATTTCAAAGCAAATAATTTCCAAATGGATAGGCCATTGCATTCATTTCTGGTACAAGCATTATGGAAAACCTATCCCACGGGATCAGACCCCACTCAACCAGGGCTGCATCTACCTCTACAGCCTTTATTAGAGGCGTGCCTACCAGGGACATCCTAGAAGCTGCTACCTGGAGTTCTGTACACACTTTCACCAAGCATCATCATCTGCCAATTTTCTCTAAATCCAGAGTTGGCTTTGCCACTGCAGTCTTGCAGGGCCTTACAGCTGGTCCTAATGCTATCTAAATTCCACCTCCCATCCTTAGCTTTGGGAATCTACCCAAATGTGATGACTGCAACAGTGAAACACTAAAAACATAGCACAGTTGTGTACACTTACCGTAAATGTAGATGTTGGTGTATTCACTGTTGCAGTCCTGGTTACCCTCCCTCCAGCCCCCTGACTTCTTTTGGCTATACTTATACTCTCCTTTATTATGCTCAAAAAGCTTTTTGGTGTATTTGCTTTTTTGTTGGAGGTATATCCTTGTTTGTTTATTTATAGATTTAATTACTTCCCATTAGGGGGGCACCTGACATCTGGGGCAAGATAAACTGATGTATTGGCGTTGGCTGCATGTTTTTTACCCGTTACAACCTGACGTCATGGAAGAAGGGACAGCAACCGACGCAGGACCAAAGACTTTGTTAATCAGGCCGACTGAGGGCTACTGCAAGCAGATAACCCAAATGTGATGACTACAACAGTGAATACAGCTGAACATCTACATTAATGGTAAATGTACACCACTGTACTTTTCTGAGGTGGCAGCGCTGCTCTTCATTGCAGTTAACTTCAGCCATTTTGGGGAGGAGTATTAGCTGTGCCATATTTAATGGAAAAGCTGTTTTTGAGATGGCAGCGCTGCACCTCATTGCATTTAACTTCAGACATTTTTCCATCCACCTCTTATTTGCAGGGTAAGTTTCTTCTGCAGAGAGATGGTATCTGAGGGGATTTGACAGTAACTCCTCCGTTTGCAGTTATCCGCATCTCACCAAAGCATATGACACTAAAGCTGTGTATTCATAATCACTGCTGTTTATAGCCTGAATAACTTTCTCGAAGTTGGCCAAGTTAAATAAGCAAGATGTTCCTTTGACAAAGCCAAACTGGTCTGGATTTAGCCTAACAAGGTTTTGGATATCCCAGTTACTGAGGTTGGTTATTATGTCTTCCGTTGTTTTGGGCTATTTTTTTTATAGTGTTAAAGCCTAGAAGGCAGATTATGACCCTAAGGTTAGTTGAGATAGTACTGTCTGAAATGTCTAAAAGAATGTCACACTGAGTAGATGTTTCTGCTATTCAGGGATTCCTGAGATTTGTCAATGTTAATTTTTTTTTTGGACAGGGGGGGTGGGGCGCAACAGGGGGACATGGCAGAGTTACCTGTTGAAAACTGTACTCTTTGGTACTGTTATCCTTTATTTTTTTCCTGTTTCTTTGCCTTTCCACCACTTTTGTTGCTACAGGTACCAAGTCCACTCTAGTCCCTCCAGTGAATTAGAATAAACCGCGGTGGTTGGGTTGTGGTGCTGGACTGCACGTGGTACTGAGTGAGTGATTTCCACACTGTTGTTAAGGTGCTGGGTCTGGGGGATTAAGCATACTTACAAGTCACTGTATACTGCATATCTGTAAGACATGCTCCACCTTTGTCTACATCTAGTTAAAATGCATCAGGGTAAACCGCCTAGGATAACTAGCAAGGTTATAATGGGAGTTTATTACGTGTAGACTGAGGTTAGGAAATATCACACACCTTTCCACTCATCCCACAGTCTTTGTTTTCAGCTGTCTAGTCTCAGCAAGTGACCTCACTGTCAGAGTGATGGCTTGGATCCAAAATCCTTTAATTGCATTTGTGTTTTGGGAGCTGACTTAACACACCAGAGGGAGAAAAAAAAACAGATTAAACCAAAATCTGGCCGAAGTTTACAGTAAGAGAAGATTATACTGATGTCATTGCAGGAAGTTCTGGCCTCAGACTAAAGATCTGAGCCTTGCTGCAGGAAATGGAACAGATTTGTTTGCGAAATTGAGTTAAGAATAGTCAATTGCTTGCATGGCTGTTTTTTAAATAGCAAATTGTAGTTGGCAGGTTACTTGATGAAAAACTGCATTATTAAGGCTATTAATCTTATGAATGTGTAAAACACAATAGTGGCATTACAGATGAAAATACTTAAGAAAAATGTACATACGTACTGAAGAGGAAATTGTCAGAGAAGAGCAGCAAAAAACAATGCCTGTTGCATTATTTCAGTAACCTCACTGTTAATCTAATAGTGTACACACACCCACCCACCCACCTTGAAAAGGAGCTGTATATTAGAAGTGAATATTTTAGAAGGATTCTTTTATCAGTTAAGTACTTTTTGCTTGATTGCAGACTATGCTGTGAATAGTGACTTTTCAAACTTCAGACCCCTCTTCTGCTACAGCAAATAAGCCCAGTGCCTTCTGTTGTACTTATACCCGACGTCCTCTTGGAACTGATGGCAGTGTGTCTGTAAATCCCGTCACTCACCACAGACTAGGAAGGACAGTTGCTTTAGGTACTCAGTGTTACCCACCCCACTGTCATTTCAAGTGTCAGGGCTTTTAAACACCCCCATCACTGGTGGTGCAATCGAAAACAAAATGTCTATGCTGTTGAGTGCTTTCTGGAGAACATTGTAGAACTGAGATGGTGGCCTTTCTTATCTGCAATGAGCCCAGACTCTGCTGTAGTGATGGCAAACCAGTCCCCTCCTCTACATCACTTCATTGGTGGTGTCACTTAGAATCTGCCACCTCAGAAGGCAAGGTAACTACTGATAAGGCCATATGCCCTACACTAGGGTCCTTGTCTTTGGGGAGTGCATCAGTGAGTTGTACTGCAGTTCGCCGCTTCTGTAGGGGTGATGCAGCAAGGTGGTTATAAAGAGTCCTGAAGACTGCATTGCTCTGTCATACCTAATGTCATAAGGTGGGGCCTGGGTGCAGCATGACACACATGCTTAAAGTATTTAAAAAAAAAAAAAAAAGTTGTGCTTCATGGTTGCAGATGTACACAGACCTTGAATGATGGCTAAATCTGTTAAGACTACTGTTTCATGCTGTAGCTGAAATTTTCTATATTCATTCAGAAATTTTGAGCAGAAATGTACCTGTAAATGTCCATGGTGCTTCACTTTTAACTGTACTATTTGTTGATCTATACAATTAAAATGTTTGCTAAATGCTCACCTTGCAAATTCAGCTTGCGTCTGTGTTGCAAATTCAACCTGCATTCTTTGGTTGATTTTGTTGTCTCTGCCATCCTGGTCGGGGTTGTTGCTGAAGAGGCTCTACAGACCAGATCACTTACCTGGTTAACAAATGTGATCAAGAATAAAACCTTGAGCAGCTTTTATCCTACCCTGTAGCTGAAACAAATTTGTCATCAAACTAACAAGCAACATTAAAGTAAATTCCTAGGGTAATTTTGCTATAGCAGTGGATGTAGTAGCAAAATCCAGGTTTGGAGGTGGTGGTGGGGGGTGATCTCCAGGCTTAGACTACTACTCCATGGAGAAGAGCAACAAACTCTTTGAAACTGCTGCTTGAGGATTTTCTTTGAGAGTCACTCTTACACTGGTAACTTATACGGGTCTTTGCCACTGACCGAGTTTGACATCCACCCTGACTTTCAGAGCCGAGAATTCTTCTCACACAGCTGAGCCAGATGCCTTACCTCAGACTTTTCATGCAGCTGGTGTATAGGCGTTATCGGAGTTCCACCTTTAGATCTTTTCCTGCAGCAGAGTTTGCTTGTAGAGAGTGCATCACCATCTGTTGTCAGTTCAGGCCTATGATTTCAAAACATCAAAAAATATTTACCCCTTTGAGGATTACTCCTCCCCCTCCATTTTTTTAACCTTAATTTTTATCTTGCATTTGTTTTTTAGCACAGTCTTCAGGACATGTCCACTCCTGAGAAAATTACCAGTAATTTATGGTGTCCAGATTTTGAAGAAGATAACTGGACAACAGGTCACAACTCTTCTCCCGTCTGGATTTTGACACAGCATTTTTGGAGGTGTTATCGCCTCCTTGTTGAGACATGACAGATCTTGTAGTGTTTGGGATCCTCCCAAGTCTGTGTATTAGAATATCATTACAGATCCATACTGGGCCCTCAAACTGTAGTGGAAGTAGAAAAGTTGTGGGGTCCTACACAATGACAGGAATCCAGATTGATGTACTGGTCTAGGGACACTTCAGCACCCCTGCCTTCAGGGCCCTGAATGTTCTTGTCATTATTTTTGAAGTACCAAGAGCATGCCATTAGGTAACTACAAAATAGTTGTGGGGTGAACAGGATGAAACGCTAAAGGTAAATATAATTGGCCAAATCAAGAATGTTCCAGTGGGGGAACATGTCTTAAAATGTGGGTATGATGCTGCCGCTGCATCCAGGGCTGCTGTAACAGGGTCAGTCATCGGAGAACTTCTTGGCTAAGGACCCAGTCTCTGTCTATGCTAAGAGAAGGATGAGTTCTTTGGACCCCCATTTTATAATCTTTTCTTAAAAAATTGGAGGATAAAAAAAGAAAACTATAGAACCAGTCAAGCATGTTATGTGGTCCTATTTGCAAGTACAGCAGAAATTATTCTTTAAGAAAGAGGCTTTCTTTTGAAAGCAAGGTTAAGATTAGCAGAAAAAGGTAGAAGCTCTGTAGAAAAATGACAACAAGGGGGATAGAAGGGAGTCTGTGGGCTCTTGGAGTTCAGTTCCAACCAGTGAGCAGCTGTGACGATGCCAGCCCACCCCCATCACAAACTCTCCACCATTGGCCCAAAGTAGGGAATCCGTCCGGCCTCTGTTTACCAAAAGTGGTTAAGCGTAACTTCTGAGCAGTGGGGGCGTCACACATTGTCTCCAGAAAGTGTAGACTTCACATCCAACTCAATAAACACTAAAAATATCCAGCCCCACACCTCTTAGAGATTCTCATGCAAGAAACTACTTTCAGGATGTTTTCCACTTCCAGAAAGAAACTAGTTATATAGACCCTTTATAGGCTTATCAAGGATAAACTGTTTTTTAAAGGTTCCAAAAAATCAGAATGTAGCTTCTTTAGAAACCTCTTTCCCTTCCTGGGTTCTGAGGCCCAGCTACTGACATCGGATGTCAAGGATGCTTACTTCCACATTCCTGTCTTCAGAGAACAGGGACAGTACCTGAGGTTTGTAGCGAGGAGTCACTGTAACGAACTTAGCTCCCTGCCATTTGTAGTTGATTGGTGCACACACAGTTTATCAAATGTCTGTCTGGCACCAGTCATAGCTCACTCCAGTACTGGGTTATCCACATGTATTCCTATTGGAATGATTGGCTGATTCGCACACAGTCCTTGAGCAAGATGGAGAGGACATTGACGTATACCTTGTTCTGCCACAGTAGATTAGTTTTGTCACTGAATTAGTAGAAGTTGAATCTGTGCCCAGTGAGAAGAGTTATCCTCCTGGAATCCCTTTTGGACAGCAAGGCAGCAGTGGTCTACTTACCCAGGAAGAGTTTCTTCTTGAAGGTGTGTGATCATTTGCATCTCTAGTTGGTTTACATATGCTTCCTTTGTTAGCTGCAGGTTAGTTTGAAATTGGCAGTCTGCTGTTAGTTGAACAGTTGCAATCACCAGTCACCTAAACTAGTACCAAATGGGAGCTAAGCATACACACGAGCCTCTGCTATCTGAAGAACCCCCACATCAGGGTTGATGAAATTAAATTATGGTAATGGTGAAT
This sequence comes from Protopterus annectens, assembly GCF_019279795.1. Taxonomy (NCBI): domain Eukaryota; kingdom Metazoa; phylum Chordata; order Ceratodontiformes; family Protopteridae; genus Protopterus; species Protopterus annectens. Next base: position 540,189,016 of record NC_056740.1, read on the forward strand.
TACAACTTTCTCTGTAGTGGAGAACAGTTAACTTGAAAGGATGCTTTCAAATGCTCTTCACAATGTCCTTACTGAGTCGGTACCCACCTCTCTCCCCAGTCGACAGTAAATGACTTAGCACTTTTAGGAGATGACTGCATCATGCGCATATTCTTAGCCCCAGAATGCAGAATGCAGAACTCCAAGAGCCCAGCTGTAGCTAGTAGGGAATTAGCTTCTCTGTTACAGTGTAGCAAGACTGCAGATCCAAGATGTTGCTGCTGCCCTCCAGCACTTAATGTTCTCCTCCTGCAAAGCAATAATACCCTTACAAGCAGAAGAAGCAGAAGTAATTATGCAGCATGAATTGCTAAAGCACCATAACTTATGGCCTTTACTCAGCACCCTAAGGAATAACTTCCAAAGGACTGTCCTTAAACCGAAATTCAAATGTCTTGGATGAAGGCGTGCACAGTTTGTGTGAAATAGTTTAGTGTGCAAGAGGCAGTTCCACTTAGTCACACAGTTTAATCTATTAATTATCAGTTGCAGGAGATATTGGGAGTTGCTTTTTACCCACCTTGGCACCACAGAAAGTGTCATGGATATTTTGTCTGCAGCTGCAACATTTGAATTAGGTTTTGTTTTCATTTCCTGCCTAGTTACCATCTATGAGGTAAATTGTTTGCTCAGTGGAATGTCTAGTATGTCAGGTAGCATCCAGCAGTTTCTGAAGTCTGTTGAAGCTTTACTTGTACCCTAGTCATTACTCCCCCAGCTCACTACTATATTACTGACTCACCTCTGGTAGATTTCTAAACTTTGGGAAGCCTGGGACAATCCTTCTAAACACGAGCGCACACGCAAAGCACAAGGCTGTGCGATCTTTCTTTTTTGATCTAGCAAAAGCCTTGAATTTGTTACCCCATCTCTAGCTCATGTTAGAAAGTAAATATAAAACGGAAGAAACGGGAAAATACTCCAAACCAGTAAAAAAAAAAAAAAAAAAAAACAAATTTCCTGTAAACAGGAACCAATGAAGGCAGTCCCAAAATGCTGTGTTTCGGACAGTTCTTAACCAAGACTCTGCAGTCCGTGAAAGTTAGAAAACTAGTTTATTAAACTAAAATAATAAAACATTACATCAAAGGTTTCAAAGATTAAGCGCTTTCATTTCCTGAGCCGGAAACTTCGTCAGAATAAATGCTATTGCTCCACCAAATCTTTTATACTTCCTGTTGTAAATTAATTAAATAATTTGAATTAAATAAATTAATTAGGTAAACTTGAAGGTTTACCTAAGCATTTCAATTTAACTCACACAGATATAAATACATTTCAGAAAGTAGTTTCTAAGATAGTTGTGGTTAGAAAAAACATTACATTATAACCTAACTTACAGATCTATACAAGTGAATGACTTATGAATTTAGTATTTGTAATATGTAAAAATATATAAGTATATAAAAGTATCAATTTAAATATAAATATAAAAATAAAATATAAAATGGTATACAGTAATGTAAAATAAATAGCCATCACTGGTAACTCTTAGTTTAAAATCATATACTTATATATATTTATTTAATTATGTATTTATATACTATATACAGAAGTATATGTATAAGTATATAAATGTGTATATAAATAAATGTGTATAAATAAACAGCTGTTTTAAAACCTGATTTTAAAGTTTCATTTGTTTTTATGTTTGTTAATGTTCCTATTTCTGTTTTGTGTTTTTACCTTGTTGGCCCCAAGTGACACATGGTCATTCATCCCTGGAGGTGTGTTAGAATCCAACCTTGGTTGCCAAACAAGTTCTCTATAACTAAGCTGGTTTTCCCAACCCCCCTCTCTACTGTTCCTGGGTACCATTTCCAGTATCCAAAATTTAAAATTTAAATTTTTTTTGTTCCTGTTTACAGGAAATTCATGTTAGAAAGTAGCCTGTATGGGTTAGATCACACTTCACTGGTAGGTCCAACTTTATAGCTGGGTCCTTCAGATTCTAAGTCAGGGCTCTGAAGTTCTAAGCTTCTGTAATGGATTGTGTTACTTAAGGGTTTGTGCTTGGACCTCAGTGTTTAAAATGTTTAGCACTGTTGATGACTGCTTATCCTTCATTTACTTTATCTGTTTGCTCCGCGATCAGTTAATCACATTTATTTTTCTTGGTGAGATAGGGTGGACCCACCAAGTGCTGCCTGGTAGTATCGCAGTTCATTACTCTTCCATCAGTGAGCCATATCTACAGACCTGTGGGTTTTGCCTGTTAAATGTGACTTGCTTTTGAAGGATTCATGCAGACAGAAACTAAAGGGGAAAAAAAAGTGTTGTCCGCTACTCTGCACAAACCTCCCTGTAGTATAATTATTTCTCATTTTTGTTGTGTTGCCCCTACTTGATGTTATGGTTCAGAACCTACTGCCATGTCCTTTATTTTTTATTTTTATTTATTTTTTAGTCAAGCAGCTGTTTTTCCCCACAATGTGCTGTATTTCCCCAGAAAATGAGATTAAAATTTCCTGCCCTCTCCTGCAGGATATTTTTTCATAGAATGATAGTTTCCAGAAATGCTCTCTACTTTAAGAATTTCTTTTCAGAGGTGCATAATTTATTTCACAATCACAACGTACATGAAGTACCACATTTTATGCCATTCACCGTCGTCTGCTTATTCCTGTGCGAGTTGATAGAGCTGTTCATAGTTAAACTAGCATGGCTACAGAGCGCTTGTTATGTTGACTTTTCCTGGGTCAGAAATTTAAAATGTAACGGGGAAATGAGAAAACAACAAGGCAAATGACTAAAAGTGTTATGAGATCGTGTGTAAACTAGGCTTTGTGTGCGGTGAAGAATTGAGTAGCACTGAATTGCAAAACAACATTTATAAACTGTTAAGACATAGCCTAGTATGAACCTATGAACCTATCTGCCCTAGGGCATTTATAAGCCTAGCCAGAGTGTGTGGCTTTCGCCACCCTTTTAGATTAGTTGACTGTGCCTCTGTATAGTAGGTCACAGAAGATAGCCCGTTTGAGGTTAGTTTGCTGTGCCTCTGTCTAGTAGGGACACAGAAGAGATCCCAGGGATAAACCTATGATCTCCCATCCACTCGTCAAGATTTCTCTTGAAGAGGGTCATTGAGGGACTCTGCCTAACATGGATTGGGATTTTGTTCCAGAGTGAGGGGAGCCTCTGGGATATGAATCTGTCCCTCCAGCATGTCCTATTTATTTCTGTGCTGAGGTTTAAGTCCCTGGAGCGTGTAGCTCTAAGGGATTTGGATTTCCTGAGGTGGAGCATGCCCATTAATTCTGGGTTGGACATGGCTTTATACATCAGGCACAGATCACCTCTGAGTAGGCGGTAAGAAACTGAGTAGAGCTGGAGTTTCTTTAGCCTAACTGCATAGGGCATCTGTTTGAGTCCCTTGATCCTCTTGGTGAGGTACTTTTGGGATCTTTCCAGTTGCTGCAGGTGTCTGGTAAGGTACATCCCGAATGGGGCATTGTATTCAGTTATGGGCCTGATGAGTAGAGGGGCACAATGACCTCTCTTGATCTAGATGTGAACTCTTTCGTGATAAGGTGGGCTATATAGAAGGTCTTTCTAACCACTTTGGCAACGTGATTGTCAAAGGAGAGATTGCTGTCTACTTGGGTCCCCAAATCCCTAATTACTACTTCCGTCCTTAATGGATTACCATCTATGTGGTAATTTGTGGGCACTTTGTTTTTCCCAAAGGGGATGACTATAAACTTTTTGGCATTTAGCTTTAGGCCATGGTTTTGGCACCAGTTATCCATCTCTGTGAGACCCTTTTGGAGGATGCTTGTGTCAGTCGGCGAGTCGATTAAGACACCCAGTTTGCAGTCATCTGCGAACTTGGTCAGCCATAGTCCTTCCATGTTAGCCTGTACCTCAGAAAATATATACCAAACAAAAGAGGTCCCAAGACTGAGCCTTGTGGGACACCACTTGTAACTGGTTTAGAGTCCGACATGGCACCTGCAATTCTGACCATGTGGCTTCTATCCGAGCCAGTTTGCAACCCAACTTGTGACATAGGGGTTGATATTTAATCTGGTGAGCTTATTTATGATGCCTGAGTTGGGGTATTGTGTCGAAGGCTTTTGCGAGGTCCAGGTAGGCTGTGTGGACTACCTTCCCTTCATCTATGACCTTGGTGTCTGTTTCAGAGAAGTCGACCAGGTTCAAGAGGCAAGATCTGCCCTTAAAGCCAAATTGGGTAGGATCCAGTGTTTGGAGGTTCCCAGTGTCTTTGTTTACGAGTTTCATGATGATGCGCTCCATAGCGTTGCATACCAGGCTAGTCAGGCTTATAGGGCGATAGTTTCTGGGGTCCGTTGTGGCACCACCTTTGTGGAGTGGGACCACTGTTGCTGTACGCCATTCCTTGGGTACATATCCTGTAGTAAGGCTGAGATTGAACAGTGACTTTATGTGAGGGTTTAGTTCTTCTTGGAGTTCATGCAAGACGCAGCCCGGGACACCATCCAGTCCCATTGATGCTGTGTTTTTTGCTTTGGAGAGGGCAGCTCTCACCTGTGCATCTGTGATGTCAGGGAGGCTGCACTCTGTTGGGATAGACATTTGCTCTTTTGTGGGGGAAGGGGGGGGGGAGTTTGCACTGAACCTGTCTGCCAGGATGTTGGCAATGTCTGTGGGTTCAGTGTATTTTTTGTCATTTTGAACTAACTCAGAGCATATCTGGGAGTTGCCACCCAGGATGTCCTTCAAGAATGCAACTGCAGTCCTTACATATGGGTTGTCCTGCCTCAGGCAGCCCTCGGTCGGCCGGATTCCAAAGTCTGGGTCCGGCTTCCTCCCCGACATCAGAGCGGCTGGGGTATAAAAGCATCAGCCAACGCCATCTTCCTCAGTCTTTCTTGCCGCGCGGTGCCCGAAGCAGAAGCAGTTCACAAGTGCCGGTCGGTCAGCTCCTGTGTTTTACGTATCCAAAGTCATCAAAAAGCTAAGTACCCCATTGGGGAACCTTTTCTTGCCTCAGCCGATGTCAGAAAAAACTAAAAAAGTTAATAACTGTTTGTCTTGTGGTAAACAAATACCTCATAAGGACTTCCATTCTTACTGCCTCCCCTGCCTTGGCCCAGACCACAACGTCTCGGCCTGTGCCACCTGTGCTTGCTTCAATAAGCGCACACTCAGGCGCCGGGCAGAGTTTGCTGAAGGTTTTTTTGGCAATAAATATTCTTATAACATGCCGTCGGAACAACTGACACCACATATTTCCAAAATAACAGAAAGACCGGGACCGACATTCTCGGCCCGTGACTTCCATCGACACCACGCCAAAAACTACCGCGAATGCATCGGTCTCTTCTGAGGCGGTTGTTCCGCCACTCCGGACCGACGACACCGCTTTACCGATCACTCCGGCCCCGGAGCCGGTGCCGGTTGTTGATTTTCCTCCAGAAACTGAAGCCCAGGATTTGCCTGAGACCATACCCATGGACAAGGTGACTCCAGCACGTGGGGCAGCTAGGCCCCCTATGTTTATGTCTATCAAGGCCTACACACGTGCTAAGACTGCCAGCCAGGCCAAGTCTCACCCTCCTAAAGCTTTGCCTCAGCCCACTACTGATGAACAAATTATGACTTTAGCTGCAGATTTAATTTCCTTAATCAGAGGCTCCCAGGCCCATCCTGACAGAGGTTCTCAGCCACCTTCTGACAAAAGGCCCAGGGTTGAGCATACAGACACCCTTTCTTCAGATGAAGCCTCTGGTGACTCTGATCACTCAGATACCCAGGAAGAGTCCTTCCAGGTCTACGAGGATTTTGATGCGGAGGAATCTATTCCTTCTGCCTCTCCTCCTGAGGATATTTCTTTTGGGGAAATTCTCCACTCCATGAGAGAGCATTTTCAGTGGCAAGGTCAGGAATTCTCCGACTCCAGGAAGCGGCTTCGTACCTTCCTCAAGCTTCCCCAACACAGGCCTTTAGCTATCCCTCCATTGTTAGATGTACTGGATGATGTGTACTCAGATTCGAGTGCTTCTCCTGATTCTCTCCCCCCCTGCTCCTGTCAAGCCGGACAGATACTACAGGGTTCCTGAGACTCACAAACATTTATTTAAGGCCCATTCTGTTGATCTAGAAACAATTTCCCAGGGGCCCAAAGGGGTGGCCACATCCACGGCCAAAAATCCTTTGCCCTCAGTCAGGGAAGCTAAGTCCCTGGAGAGGTGGGGCAAAAAAGTTTATACCTCAACCACACTTGCCATGAGAGCCCTTAATTGCCTTTTTCATATGTTTCAGTATCAGGATTTCTTGATGGATGATTTGCAGAAAAAGTTAACCTCTCCTGAGCCTTTAGATAGAAAGGCCTTGCAGGATTTGGTCCATAACACTCAGCAGGTTAGCAATCATTTTCTTCAGTGTGGTCATGATGCATTGGAAGCTTCATGTAGGGCAGCTATGACAGGGGCAGTCATTCGTAGACATGCATGGTTGAAAGAACAGGCATTGCCAGATCATGCTAAAGTAAAGCTTCTAGATGAACCTCTGGAAAAACACAAGCTATTTGGTGCTAATGCTCAGGATGTGTTGAAATCAATTGAGGAAAAGGCTAAATCAGTACAAACAGTCAAGGATTTCCTCCAGGTTCAGCCACCAAGGTTCAGCAGGAATTGGCCTTCTAAGAATTGGTCCTTTCCAGACACTGACAAGTTTCAAAGGGGAAAAAACAGGCGTACCTGAGGAAGAGGGCAACACAGAGGCTCCTACAGAGGACGCCAATGGCAACCGACTAATCAGAGAGGTGGCGCAGGGACATCCCCTGCTCCACAGGGACAATCACAATGACTTGACTTTGACACCGCCGACCAAGGCTCAAAGAGAAGCACCTTTAGGCGGAAAATTATCCTTATTTTTAAAAAATTGGCATATTTTAACAAAGGACAAATGGATTCTGGACATAATAGACCAAGGCTTACAGGTTCCACTTCCACACTTTACCAACAAGACAAGGCATACCAAACCTGCCACAAAATCAAAGGGCAGAGGCATTCAAACAAGTTTCAAAGCTGATAAAAATCAAAGCAATAGAAAAGGCTCCTCCTCAGGAACAAGGCCAGGGATTTTACTCAAGACTGTTCCTTGTTCCAAGAAGGAGACCTATACTGGACTTGTCCACTCTAAACACTTTTCTCATTGTACCAAAATTCAAAATGCTGACGCTACAGCAACTCCTTCCCATGCTGGGCAAGGGGTCTTGGCTGGTTACTCTGGACCTCAGAGGCATACCTGCATGTCCCAATCAGACACAGTTGCAGAAGATACCTCAGATTTCTTGCAGGGTCAGAGCATTATCAATTCTCAGCATTGCCTTTTGGCTCATCAACTGCGCCAAGAGTATTCACGAAATGCCTGGCATCAGTAATTGCACACTGCAGACTCCAGGGGATACAAATATACCCTTACCTGGACGACTGCCTTATACAAGCGGACAGCAAGCAAGCCTTGACAAAAAACTTGAATTATGTCATTTACTTCAGGCTTTGGGATACACAGTCAACTTACAAAAATCAAGACTACTGCCATCCCAACAAATAATTTTTCTAGGAGCCAAACTAGACGCAGAATCACAAATGGCTTACCTCACAGAAGAGAAGCAAGAACAATTACCACATTACTTCAAAAGCCTAGCAAAGCTCACCTAGATGACTGCAAGGAAAATCCTGCAGGCCCTGGGTTTCATGGCATCTTGCATTCTACTGATTCCACTGGCAAGACTACACATGAGAAAACTGCAATGGTACCTAAAAAGTCTATGGTCTCAACACAGCCACAACATGCAGTTATCCCACTCATCCCATGTCTAAAAAGGGAATTTTTGTGGTGGGCACAAGCAAGCCAGTCAAACAAATGTATGCCTTTCAACAAACCTCAAACAAGCCAAACCATTACAACGGATGCCTCAGACCATGGATGGGGGGCGCACATGGAGGGCAGATGCATTCAAGGGCAATGGACCCCCCAGGAAGTGCATCTACACATCAATCAAAAAGAGATGTTAGCAGTAATTCATGCAATCGAGGCCTTCGGAAAATATCTTCAACAAGGCCATCTGCTAATAAAGACAGACAACACCACTGTTATGTGGTACATAAACAAGCAGGGAGGTACTCATTCTTACCCCCTTTGCAGATTAACAATGACTCTTTGGGAAAAGTCCCTGAAACTAAACTTACAGCTGCAATCCCAGTTTGTTCCGGGCAGGGACAATGTTCTGGCGGACAGTCTAAGCAGAAACATCCTGGACCTGCACGAATGGATGTTACATCCAGACATTTTTGCTCAAATAACTCATGCATGGGGGAGGCCGGACATAGATCTCTTTGCCTCCCACCTCAATCATCATCTGAAAAAGTTCTGCTCGAGGAGACACCATCCACAAGCCTGGAGAATAGATGCTCTCTCATTCAGCTGGGACTCTCTAATAATCTATGCATTCCCACCTCTACCATTAATGACCAAGGTGTTACTGAAGATCAAAGCAGAGCAACCGAAAGGCATCTTAATAGCTCCAGATTGGCCAAGACAGCACTGGTATCCATTACTAAGGAGCATAACTTGCACCAACCCGTGGCCCCTGCCTCAATGGCCTCTACTCTTGACTCAGCACAATTACAGGACGGTTCATCCCAACCTGCAAACTCTGCAGCTGACAGCCTGGAGGGTTCCATGATTTTTACCCATATCTCTCTTTCCAAGGAAGTTCAACAAATATTATTGGAAGCATGCAGACCTTCCACCAGAAAGACTTATTCAGCCAAATGGAAGAGATACAACATCTGGAATACCAACAAGGGACAGGATGCATCAGTAATGAGCATCCCACAGATACTGGAATACTTAGCAGAAATGCTGCATAATGGACTTTCCTATTCCATAAAAATACACGCTTCAGCAATTTCAGCATCATACCACACTGATCCTCCTGTGTTTTCACATCCTTTACTAAGACAATTTCTAAGAGGGATAAAGAATATCAAGCCTCCCAGAAAACCACCAGTGCCTGCATGGGACCTCAACTTTGTGTTGGAAAAATTAACTCTTCCTCCTTTTGAACCAGCAGCATCTTCAGAATTGCAATTTCTTTCCTGAAAAACAGTTTTCCTGTTGGCAATTACCTCAGCAAGAAGAGTTTCGGAGATACAGGCCCTCATGGCAGTACCTCCATTTCTCATTTTTCATCAGGACAGGGTTTCTCTAAGAACCAATCCTTCTTTTATGCCAAAAGTGATATCCAAGGTGTCTCTAAATCAAGCAATTCACCTGCCCACCTTCTTCCCCAATCCTCAAAATAAAGGGGAAAAGCTGCTGCACACTTTGGACATACACGGACAACTACGCTACTACTTGGACAGAACAAAGGCCAACAGAAAGTCTGACCAACTATTTGTAGCATACGCTCCTGGAGTGCAAGGAAAGGCAATTTCCAAATAAACAATTTCAAAATGGATTGGACATTGCATCAGATTCTGTTATTCTTTCCATGGAAAGGGTGTGCCAGCCAATATCAGGCCACACTTCACCAGAGCTACAGCCACCTCCACAGCCTTCCTAAGGGGGGTGGCTACAAAGGACATTCTAGAAGCTGCTACATGGAGCTCCATGCATACATTTTCCAAGCACTACCACCTACCTTTATATTCCAGATCCTGAGCAGGCTTTGCTTCGGCAGTCCTGCAGGGCATTTTAGCTGCACCATCCTTATCTTAGATCCTACCACCCCCAGCTTGGCTATGGTATTCAACCCATATGTAAGAACTGCAGTTGCATTCTTGAAGGACATAGTACAGTTTTGTACCTACCATAAATGTAGATGTCCGATAGATATGCAACTGCAGTCAGGTTTTCCCTCCCTCCTTCCCCTCTGTGTATTGGGTCCACTTCCCTCCTTTTATACTTAGCCGGGGATATCTGTTATGGTGTATCTGTTTATTGCTATTGTGTTTGTCTGGAATTTTTTATCCAGTTCTAAATGTAGCCTTCCTTGGAGGGCACCTGGCATCTGGGGCAAGAAACAGAGGAAGATGGCATTGGCTGATGCTTTTATACCCCAGCCGCTCTGACAGGGAGGAGGCGACATCAGCCAACGCAGGACCCAGACTTTGGAATCCGGCCGACCGAGGGCTGCCTGAGGCAGGACAACCCATATGTAAGGACTGCAGTTGCATATCTATCAGACATTTACATTTATGATAGGTACAAAACTGTACTTTCCTGACATAACTAAAGAAGGCCTTGTGATTATCTTTAGCATCTTGTGCAATTTTTCTTTCGAAGCTGGCCTTAGATGATTTTATGAGGGATTGTAGTTTCTTGCTAGTACTGATCAGGGATGCCTTCCCTTTTTGGGATTTTGCTCTGTCATGTAGTAGCTTCCTCCTTTTGTTGTATAGCTTATTTATGGCTAGGGTCCACCAGACAGGTCTCCTGCCTTTGAGGAAAGATTCTTGATTTTATTTGGGATAGCATGTTCCATACATTCCTGTGTCCATAGAAAGCGTTTGTAAAGGATTCTGCAGTTTGGGCCGTATTTTCCACTGTCCCGGGGGCTTTGAAGGATTCCACCTCGGTTTTGAGAAGTGTGAAGTGTGCTTTTGAGAAGTTCTTCACCGTGGTTTCCTTTGCTGGGGGTGGGGACGGGATATGGATGTCCAGAGAGATTAATTTATGGTCAGATCTTACCAATGAGGGGTATACCTCTGGTATGGAACATAGAGTCCCCCATGTTGCTGATAATCAGGTCCAATATGTTTTCCCCTCTTGTAGGAGTGGTGACCAGTTGTTCCATAGCATTTGAGTTTATAAATTCTAGGAACCGTTGGGCGAGGGTGTTGGGGCTTGAGTAGTGCTCCCAGTCTATGTTTGGGTAGTTGAAGTCACCCAATATAATGGTGTTTGGAGAGACCTTCATGTTCTCCAATGTTCTCCGGAAAGCCAAGTGGGGTTCCTGAGTTTGGGAGCCTTTCAGTCTGTAGCAGGCTACAAACTGAAAGGCAGTTTTGCCCACTGTTAGTTGCACATGGATGGTCTCTGATGCTTCATGCAGTGCCACTAACCTGGAGGTGTGGGTATCTTTGATGAATATGGATACTCCCCCTCCTTTTGTGGTTCGGTCTGAGTTTTGGGGCCGAAAAGCATGGTATGAGGTATAACCTGGTAGTGCTGGGGTGCTCTCGGGAGCCTTGAACCAGGTTTCTGTTACTGCACAGATATCGATATTCTCCATACTGAGGGGAGCCTCGAGTGCGTGCATCTTGAGGTTTAGACTTCTGGCGTTGAGCAGCATTACTTAGTTTCTTTTTCTTTGTGTTGTCTATGGAGGTGGGTTTGTCTTTTGAGCCATGTTTTACTTGGGTGGCAGAGTGGCACTGTGAATCTATCTGGAGGAAGGAAATGCATGCATGGATAAGGAATTCTTTTTGTAGTTACCTTTTTAAGTGCTTAAAGGTCAACAGTTCCAAATGATGCTGACATTGCCTTGTGGATGTCTTTCTTTCCTATGATTGTTTACTCCCAGGTATTGCCTTTGTTTTCCTATCCATCATGGCAGCATGGATCGTTCTGTTTGCAGAGTTGTAGTTGATTCAGTCAGATGTGAATATCACTTTATGACGGTGGTTAAAACAGGTGGCCTTTCCATTATGCTGAAACCCTTTCTATAGGCTGCATATAGGATACTGAGATTTAGCCATTACGTCTTGATCCTTTGCTCATGTTCTAATTCTGCTGCTTCATTCTCAAGGTTTCGATGGTGCTTCCAGTACAAGAGTAAAACCTACTTCATCTAGAGACATGATTCTTGTAACTATTTGTTTATACCAGCACTAATTACCTTCCTTCATGAGCCACCTGCACAAGGCAGTCATAGCCAGCTGCTACACATCCTTAACTTAGTTTGACCAGATTCATACTGTGATAGACTTGACCGCCCTGCAAATTTTGACTTGTAGGACTAGTGGTTGAATCTCTGAACAGGATGGGAGTTTCTGTAAGGAATCTCATTTGGTCTTACAGAAAACTTTAGTGTGTCCTTCTAAGACTTGCTACTTTTGGGAGATAAGGGTGTCAGTATTGGCATTAAATCTAGTCTGTTCATCTTTTTTTTTTTTCCCGCCAGGGACAGACTTCAGGGTAGAGTAGGCTGTTTAAGTGGCTGTGCATCTTTAACTTGGGTTCATCCTAAAGTACGGTGCATTAGCTTTGTCTAGATAAAGAAGAGGGGCTGCCATTTGTTTAAAAAAAAAAAAAAAAAAAAAATTCCGTAACTACCAGCTGCAATTTTTTTCTTTCTTTTTTTTTTTTTTGCCATCAGATGCTGCTGACCATCTAATGGGAATTGCTGTTGTGACCACTCATCAGTGGTGTGATTGCTTCCAGGGCTTGTTTCAGAAATGCCAGTATGGCAACTATCTGCTGTGGCCTTTAGGTTTTCAGTATGACTTCACTAGAATTGCCTGGACTGTGATTTTTAGGAGCTTGTGCTTCCTTTGTCATCTTTGTGCTTGAAGGCTGTCCCTTCAGGTATATATTAGTTCGCAAATACATATTTTCAGTGAGCACCTCTTCATCGATCCGTATTCAGCGAAAATCACTTATGCAGTTCGCTGAGTTTTCCAAAGGCAATGAAACAGTTGCCCCACAGTGCACCTGAACCCACAGCTAACTAAATCAAACCCGCCCAAGTGTCAGCTGGTCTGTGATGTGGCCTTCTTCAGTGGTTAAACTTCTCATGTTTATTCCTCTTTTGCAATTTTTTTTTTAAAACAAACCCCTACTTCAGGGTGAGTGCCTCCTGCCAATGCATACCTTGGCATTACATGTTGGTCCAGTCATTGTCCAACAGCTGTCTGTATTGTAACCCCACCAATCATTGTGGTAACAAACTTTAACACAGGAAACAAAATACACAGACCAATCATGGTCATAAAGAATTATACACCTGAAAAATGTAAAAAGCGAAGTCCACCTGCAGCTTCAGGACAGAGGCCATCAGAGCACAAAAAGCCACAGCAGGAGGGTAATCACCACCTGATGTAAATGGCCTCTTCAAACATTAAATGATAAAGTGATCAGTCATTTGCTTTAACTGCTGAAGCTTACCACACTTTCACATTGAAAGGAAGTATCCGAAGCAGTGAAATTCAATTCTTCCATGAGGTCCGTACCAAAAACACCATTAAAGATAAAGAAGCAAGTACAGCATTCTCCAGAACAGTCCTCCATGCCTAAGAAACAGATGCTCAAAATGGCCAAAGACCTCATTACTCTAATCAGGGGTCCCCATCCCCCTCCTGAGAAAAGGCCTAGGCAGGATACAGACTATGATTCCTCTGATCAGGTTTTCCTCCGATTCCTCTTCAGACCAGGGATACTCTCTACCCCCCCCTATGAGGACTCTGATGCTGAAGAATCTATCCCTTCAGCCTCTCCTCCTGAGGATTTCTCTTTTGGGGAAACTTTACATACCATGAGGGAGCATTTCCGTTGGGAAAGTCAGGATTATTCAAAATCCAAGAAAAGGCTCAGGGACTTCCTTTTATTGCCTCAGCACAAGCCCCTTGCTATTCCACCTGTGTTAGATATTGTGGATGATGTGTTCTCTGAATCCAGCTCGTCTCCTGATTCCTTTGCCCCCTGCTCCAGCCAAGCCAGATAGGTATTATAGAGTCCCTGACTCTCACAAGTTTCTTTATAAAAACTCTTCTGCTGACCCAGAAACCATTTCCCAGGGTTCCAAAGGGGTTAAGGCTTCCATTGCAAAAAATCCAGTCCCCTCTGACAGAGATTCTAGAGCATTAGATGGGAGAAGAAAGTTTACACTTCTGCAACTTTAGCAGTAAGGCTTTAAATTGCCAGTTTCACATGCTCAAGTACCAACAATATTTAATGGCTCAGTTAAAACGGAAAATGCTTACAAGCTCAGAAGCTCCTGACTATAAAGAAATGCAGGATTTATTGCATGCAGTTGAACAGGTGGGAAAACATACTCTGCAATTTGGTTTTGATTCTTTAGAGGCTTCTTGTAGAGTCGCAGTTACAGGTTCTGTGATTCGAAGACATGATTGGTTAAAAGAACAGAGTTTACCTGACCATGTTAAGGCAAAATTATTGGATGCTTCTTTACAGCACGATACCTTGTTTGGTGTTAGGCAGAAGAGGTGTTAAAGAAAATGGAGGATAAAGCTAAATCTATGCAAACAGTCAAAGATTTCTTACAAGGTACAGCCACATCAATTTAGCAGAAATTGGCCTACAAAGAATTGGTCCTTTCCAGTGTCAGACAGGCCACAGAGAGGCAGATACAGACACTCAAGAGGCAGATCTCAACCCCAAGGCTCTTACAGACAACAGTGGAGTACCTCAACCCCAAAAGGAGGTGAGGACAAGTCTCAATCTTACAGGAAACCGTCCCAATGACTTCCCCCTTCCTATGCCAAACACTTCCCTTTTGGCAGCCCCCTTAGGGGGGAAACTAGCACTTTTTCTCAAAATTGGCAAACAATCACCCAAGACAAATGGGTTCTGAATATTGTGTCTCAAGGATACAGGTTCCACTTTCACACTTTACCAAGGCTAAAGGGAATGCCAAACCTGCCACAAAATCAATGGGCAGAGGCTCAAAAACAAATTTCAGTCCTCATGGACATGAGAGCTATTCAAAACGTACCACAGCAGGAACAAGGACAAGGATTTTACTCAAGACTCTTCCTGGTCCCCAGAAAGGACAAAGCCTGGAGACCCATACTAGACCTTTCAACTCTAAATGCTTACGTGGATGTTCCGAAATTCAAAATGTTGACACTACAGCAGCTTCTTCCCATGCTGGGCAAGAAGGCTTGGTTTGTAACTCTGGACCTCAGAGGCATACCTGCACGTCCCTGTCGGACAGGATTGCAGAAGATGCCTCCGATTCAAAGCAGGTACAATGCACTACCAATTCTCTGCACTGCCCTTTGGCTTATCTACTGCGCCCAGGGTCTTCACAAAGTGCCTGGCACCAGTAATTGCATTTTGCAGACAAAAAGGAATTCAAATATATCCATACCTGGACAACTGCCGCATTCAAGCAGAGAAAAAGGACATTCTTCTAAAGCATCTGGCGTTTGTAAGAAAGTTACTAATTTCTCTAGGGTACACAGTAAACGAAAAGAAGTCAAAACTAGTGCCCTCACAACAGATAATATTCCTGGGTGCCAGCTTGGATACAACGGCCCAGATGGCTTATCTCACGCCAGACAAACAAGGGCAACTGACTCAATATTTTCGGTTACTGGCAAAAAAGTCCCATCTCCCTGCAAGAAAAATTCTGCAGGCCCTGGGATTTATGGCATCCTGCATACTACTAATTCCATATGCCAGACTGCATATGAGGGAATTACAATGGTACCTAAAAAGTGTTTGGACTCAACACTCTCACAGTTTAGAAACAGTAATACCAATAATTCCCTGCCTACATCAGGAGTTTCGATGGTGGGTACAGGCATGTTACCTCAACAAGGGTCAGCTTTTCACTCTACCCACAGCCAGGCAGACTCTAACAGATCCTTAGGATTATGCTTGGGGAGCACACATGGCAGGAAAATGTATTCAGGGCAAGTGGACCACAGACAATGCGTCTTCATATCAATCAAAAAGAGATGTTGGCTGTTCAAAATGCCCTAACAGCTTTCAAGGACCTTCTACATCCAGGACAATTATTACTAAAGACAGACAACACAATAATGTGGTACATAAACAAGCAAGGGGGCACTCATTCTTATCCCCTATGCAGGCAAGCCATGACCTTGTGGAACACCGCTCTAACGTATCAAGTTCATCTGCAAGCACAATTCCTGCCAGGAAAGAAAAATACTTTGGCAGAAGATCTCAGCAGAAATATCATGGACCCTCACGAATGGAAATCGAATCCACAAATCTTCAGCATGGTAATGCAAAAAAGGGGGTGCCCAGACATAGATCTTTTTGCCTCCCCACTGAATTGCCAACTACAAAAATTC
This sequence comes from Protopterus annectens, assembly GCF_019279795.1. Classification (NCBI taxonomy): domain Eukaryota; kingdom Metazoa; phylum Chordata; order Ceratodontiformes; family Protopteridae; genus Protopterus; species Protopterus annectens. The sequence continues at coordinate 540,205,059 of NC_056740.1, forward strand.
TGCACAAGGACTTACCACACACAAGCATGGAAAGTGGATGCTCTTTCGTTCAGCTGGAAAAGCCTAAAAGTTTATTCCTTCCCACCACTGCCTCTCCTTTCAAAGGTACTCCTAAAAGCCAGACAAGAAAAAACACAGATGATCCTGATTGCTCCAGACTGGCCACGCCAGCACTGGTACCCAATCTTAAAGAACTTAGCTCAAGGCCCACCATGGATTTTGCCTCAAATTTCACACCACCTGACTCAACAAAACAATCAGATCCTGCACGGTCAGCTCAAAACCCTAAACCTGGCTGCATGGCAGATTCATTAGTCGAACAGGCAACACCTTTCTCTAAAACTGTTATGGATGTCATTTTGGAGGCCAGGAGGCCTAGCACCAGGAAATCTTACTCAGAAAAATGGAAGAGATTCTGTGCCTGAAACCAGGCTCAAAGCCTTGACCCACTTGTTCCAAACATTCCTCAGATTTTACAATACATAACTGAGATGCTGGACAAAGGCCTATCCTTCTCATCAATTAAATCCACCCCTCTGCCATTTCAGCTCATTATAACACGGATCCTCCTTTATTCTCTCATCCCTTGCTAAAGCAGTACCTCAGAGGGGCTAAAAACATAAGACCGCCCCGGAGAGCACCAACACCAACGTGGGACCTCAATTTTGTTTTGGAAAAACTGACCCTGCGACCTTTTGAGCCAGCCAGTACAGCCGATCTAAAATTTTTATCATGGAAAACAGCTCTGCTCCTGGCAGTAACTTCAGCACAAAGAGTCTCAGAGCTACAGGCATTAATGGCAGTGGAACCTTTTATAATATTTCATCAGGACAGGGTTTCTTTAAGGACAAACCCTACCTTCATGCCAAAGGTGGTATCTAGTGTGGCTCTTAACCAAACCATCCATTTGCCAACTTTCTATCCAAACCCCCAGAATAAAGGGGAGAAGCTTCTGCACTCTTTGGACATACACAGGCAGCTACGCTTCTACTTGGACAAAACAAAAGCTTTCAGGAAAACTGAGCAGCTGTTTGTAGCATATGCTGCAGGATCACAGGGTAAGGCTATCTCAAAGCAGACTATTTCCAAATGGATAGGACACTGTATTCACTACTGCTACACACAGCATGGAAAATCAGTCCCTAATAACATTAGGCCACATTCTACCAGAGCAATAGCCATTTCAACAGCCTTTCTCAGAGGTGTACCAACCAAGGAAGTGACGCTGCAACTTGGAGTTCAGTGCACACCTTTACCAAGCATTACCACTTGCCTCTTTACACTAAATCCAGAGCAGGATTTGCCACTGCAGTTCTCCAAGGCCTCATAGCCAGTCCTAACTCTTTATAGACCAGCCACCCAACCTTAGCTTTGGGATTCTACCCAAGTGTAATGACTGCAGCAGTGTAGCACGATGAACATAGTACAGTTTTGTACCTACCATAAATGTAGATGTTAGAGTGTTCACACTGCTGCAGTCCAGGTTACCCTTCCTCCATCCCCTCTGTCCTAGCTGGACTTATCTATACCTTTCTATCCTATACAACCTTTGTGGTGTATTTGCTTGTAACTGAAGGTATTGTTTTTATTTTTTATTTATGTTTTATTAGCAATATGTATTGCCTACCTACTTGGGGGCACCTGACATCTGGGGCAAGAAAAACTGAAGAAAATGGCATCTGATGCATCTTATATACCCCTGGCGCACTGACATCAGGGAAGAAGTGACAGCAACCGACGCCGGACCAAGACTTTGGAACTCTGGCCGACTGCAGGACCGCTTGACGGCAGGATAACCCAAGTGTAATGACTGCAGCAGTGTGAACACTCGAACATCTACATTTATGGTAGGTACAAAGCTGTACTTTTTATGCATTTATAATATCACAACTGTTTAATGTATTTTTAATGCCTGTTTGCACATTGTAATATAGTTATGTGTTTAAGAATGTAATTGATTTCAAAAGTCTTGTAGGTTTTATATTGGCTAGGTAGGATTGCATGATTTTTAAATATTCAAGTAATGCGTTTTTATGGAGTTGAACGCAGAGGAAGTCTTGTTATAAGCAGACAGAAGCACTTAGTTTTGCTATATTTTACTTGTAGTACGAATTAAATTTGCTCTTTAACCTGCTTTGTTCATTGTATAGTGCATTTGTTTAGTATTTCTCTGTGTTCTTCGAATGTGTGACAACAATGTAGTGATGTTTATGTTTCTGAATTTGTAATGCTGTTCCTGTGCTTGTTGTTGCTACCTGCATTCGTAGTTCTGCTAATAGAAGTCTGTTCTGAGTAAAGTCATATTTTCTTAGTTTCAGGTATGGATGAAAGGGTGAACACAACATCGTGGGAAACAAATGACCAAGGCAGTCCGACATATGAATCCTCAAGGGTAAGACTTAATTTCTTACAGTACACAGTCTTCAGATAAGTTGATTTACTATGAAGATATGTTTCAAATTATCAAAAGAAACTTTTAAGTGAGGTATAAAGAAAGTATTGGGATGGTGAGGTGTGATTTGATGTCCATTCCTGAAGTTATTGCATTTAAGTTGTATACGTTTTTATAATGATCTGCAAAGTCCTTTTTCTGGGAATGCTTTGCTTATCCATTCTTTTTGGCCAACATCATTGGTGCCAGCTTTATTGAATGACAGGTTGCGAATTATGCGACTGAACCAGTTTTTGTTTGGTCTCTTCATCTCAAGGATTTTAGCATGCCACGTCTGTCAGTCAACAGCAGTTTCTTTTAAATTCTTGCAAATACATGTTCATTGCTTCATTAGTGCTATCTACCCATCTTAATCTCTGCCACCCCCTTCTTTCACCTGTGATCTTCCTCAGCATCAGTGTGATCTCTAATGAATGCTGTTGAATTATGTATCCAAAGTTTGTTAGTTTTACTTTCCAGCCTTCCATTATTTTGTTTTCCATTTGGTCTTGCACGCTGTTTACAATGGCTTCTTCAACCGTTCATTTTCTCTGTCTTTTGGGGTATGTCTTCTAAGCTTACTCATCAAAAGACATTGACTGTGGAGTAATGTGAAGAAATTCTGCTTAAGTTGTGCTTTAGTAAGGGTAGTTGCTATATGCATCTTTTTTTCATGACCTACATTGGACTTGAACATGAAAAATGTTCGTTCATAAATGTTCTTTGCAGTCTAACTAGAGATTTAAATAATGATTTTTTTCAAAGTGGATTGCAGTGGTTTATGATTTGATTTCACATTAATTTTTTTGCCATAGGTATAGTAGATTTAGATAGCCATAGAGCATAGTAACTGTTTGTTTTTCTTTTAACATGTACGTGTTTGCTTTGCATGGCCCTGGGCCTGTATGCAGCTGTTTTGCCCCCTTATTGCATTACTACACCTCCAGTCCTTTGTTTGACATCCACTAAAAGGATCAATGGTTGGAAGATGATGCAAACTTTCAGACTGAAGCTTTTGTAATAAACCTTTTTAACAACTTAAAAGTTATTCCTTGCTTTATAGACAAAAGCAAGTGATTTAATGTTCTAGTAGCCTCTTACTGCTGTGATGTTCTTTGTGTTTCACTGTTGCAGTCATTACATTTGGGTTATCTGCTTGCAGTAGCCCTCAGTCAGCCTGATTAACAAAGTCTTGGGTCCTGTGTCTGTTGCTGTCCCTTCTTCCATGACGTCAGGTCGTCAGGGGTATAAAACATGCAGCCGACGCCATTATATCAGTCTTTCTTGCCGTGCGGTGCCTGAAGCAGAAGCAGTTCGCAAGTGCTGGTCGGCCGACTCCTGAAATTTTCGTTTTTGAGTTTCAGAACCAAAGTCTTCAACTAAAGTTAAGTACCCCGTTGGGGAAACTTTTTCTTGCTCCTTACCGATGTCAGTAAAAGTTAATTGCATTACTTGTGGAAAGCAAATACCTGACAAAGATTTTCATTCGTACTTTATTCCTTGCTTAGGCTCTGACCACAACATGCTTTGCTGTCGGTTTTGTGCTTTAAACAGCGCACTATCCGTCTGTATATTTTCGCTTCTGAATATTTCGGTTCTCTGTTGAATTATCCAGAAATGTCGGTTAGCCTTCTGACTACCGGGATTCCGAAAAAATGCAAAGATAAAGACAGAGACAGGCCGCTGAGGTCCAAAGCTGCCGACGACTCTTCTCCTAAGCCAGTCGCCAGTTCACCGGTACTCAGTGAGGCACTTTCGCAGCCCCTGATACCCGCTACTTCTGACACGCAGGCCTCTACTGAGACCCATTCGGAGTCCGGTATGCCGCGAGATGCTTCAACTGTGGAATCTGCAGATGTCTGTACCTTGGATGGGTCCGCAGCTGCTGTGCAGGCACTGTCCTCTGAGGGTGTATTCAAGCCTACGGACTTGCACATTAAACCGACGCCTCCTTCATTTAGGCCAAAATCTTGAACCGTGCCTAAGAAACCGACGCCCAGGCCGCATGCTCAGGCCTCTATGCCTAAAAAACAAATAAGAATGGCTGAAGATTTTATAATTCTAATCAGGGGAAGCCAACCTCCCCCTTCTAAGAGACCTAGGACTGAAGTTATGAATCTTCTGAGCAGGATTCTGATTTTTCTGATTCTTCTGATGATCTGGATTTGCCATTATCTACTTATGAGGATTCTGATGCAGAGTACTCTTTTCCCTCTGTTTCCCTCCAGAGGATTTTTCTTTTGGTGAAACCTTACATACTCTACGGGAGCATTTCCACTGGGAAAGCCAGGATTTTTCTCATTCAAAAAAGAGGCTTAGGGATTTCTTACTCCTGCCTCAGCATAGGCCTTTAGCTGTACCTCCTGTACTAGACATTGTTTATTATGCTTTCTCAGAATCTAGTTTGGCCCCTGATTCTTTGCCTCCTGCTCCCAGTAAACCTGACAGATATTACAGGGTTCCTGATTCTCACAAGTTCCTTTTTAAAAATCCTATTGTGGATCCAGAGACTATTTCACAGGGACCTAAAGGCATTAAGGCTTATACTGCCCCCTCAGAGACTCCAGGGCGCTGGATAGATGGGGTAATAAAGTTTACACTGCTGCAACCTTGGCCATTAGGGCTTTAAACTTCCAGTTTCATATGTTAAAGTATCAACAACATGTTATTGGATTGCTTAAACAGAAAATGACCTTGATTCCTGACTGTGTGGAAAATAAAGAATTACAGGTTTTGATTAATTAGAGGCTTCTTGCAGGGCTGCTGTTACTGGGTCTGTGCTCAGAAGGCATGCTTGGCTTAAGGAGCAATCTTTGCCTGATCATGTTAAAGCTAAATTGTTGGATGCTCCCTTAAATCAGGACAGTCTGTTTGGCAACAAGGCTGACTAAGTTCTTAAAAGATGGAAGATAAAGCTATGCAGACTGTTAAAGATTTCTTACAAGTTCAGCCTCCTAGATTTAGTAGGCACTGGCCCGCTAAAAATTGGTCCTTTCCAGCCCCCTCCAGGTCTTCTCAAGCCAAACCCAGACACAGACACAGCAGAAACCCCAGGTTTCAGTCCCAGGGGACACACAAGACTAGGCAGTGGGAGGTTTCCACAACCAAACCTGGGAGCAGCAAAACTCCCTCCTATGGAACACCGTCTCAATGACTTGCTTTTAAGACGTCCAAGCACTTCCCAACTGAATGCTCCTTTAGGCAGAAAGATTGGTCTGCAGGCCAAAAACTGGGAACTCATGACCCAGGACAAATGGGTTTTAAATATAGTGTCCCAAGGATACAGATTTCATTTCCACATGTTACCAACACCAAGCGGGTGGCCGGATCTACCCCCAAATTAGTGGGCAGAGACCCAAAATCAGGTATTCTCTCAAACATGGGGGCTATTCAGTTGGTACCAGAAGAGGAAAAGGGACAAGGTTTCTATTCGAGACTTTTCCGGGTATCCAGAAAAGGCAATACATGGTGTCCTATCCTGGACCTTACTATTCTAAACCCCTTTATGGTGATTCCAAAATTAATTCTAAACCCCTTTATGGTGATTCCAAAATTCAAAATGTTGAGACTTCACCAGTTGCTTCCTATGCTAGGCAAGGATTGCATGGTTGGCAACACTGGACTTAAAAGAAGCATACCTGCACATCCCTATCAGGGAGTCTTGCAGAAGAAACCTATGCTTCAAAGAAGGCTACATGCACCATCAGTTCTCTGCACTGCCCTTTGGCTTATCTACTGAGCCCAGGGTATGCACAAATTGCCTAGCTCCAGTCATTGCATTTTGCAGGCAAAGAAATATTCAGATATACCCATACCTGGACAATTGTCTAATTCAGGCAGAAAGCAAGGACATTCTCTTCAATCATCTGGCCTTTTTTCAAAGGGTACTGACTTGTCTGGGGTTCACCATAAATAAAAAGAAATTCCACCTGGTACCTTGTCAACAAATTATATTCCTGGGAGCAAGCTTGAATGCAGCTTCCCTGATGGCTTTCCTCACGCCAGAGAAATGGATACATTTGACAACTTACTTCAAACAAGTGGCCACAAAAACCCAGCTGTCTGCAAGGCAAATACTGCAAGCCTTGGGGTTCATGGTGTCATGCATTCTTCCAATTCCATATGCAAGGCTGCATATGAGGAAACTACAATGGTATCTCAAAAGCCTATGGTGTCAACATTCACAGGAGCTGGAAGCAAGGATTCCTATTATACCTTGCCTATGCCTAGAGTTCTTTGGTGGGCAGAGGCCTGCCACCAAAACAGGGGGCTACCATTCCCCTGCCAAACTAATCTTAACAGACACATCAGACTATGCATGGGGGGTTCACCTGGCAGGGAAGTACATTCAGGGCAAATGGAATCCAAATCAAATGCACCTGCACATATTTCAAAAAGAAATGTTAGCTGTACAGAATGCTCTGAGGGCCTTCAAGGACCACATTCTTCCAGGACAACTAATGGTAAAGATGGACAAACACCACTGTCATGAGGTACATAAACAAGCAGTGGGGGTACACATTCGTACCCCCTCTGCAGACTAGCCATGGCGTTGTGGAACACAGCCTTGAGTTACCAAGTGAATCTACAAGCTCAGTTCCTACCAGGAAAACTAAATACACTGGCAGATGAACTAAGCAGAAACCTTATGGACCCACACGATTGGAAACTGGAACAAAGGATTTTCAACATGTTGACAAGCAAATGGGGATGCCCAGATATAGACCTGTTCGCCTCCCCCTAGAACCATCAACTCTACACATTTTACACAGGGATTCCCACAAGCAAGCTTGGAAATTGGATGCTCTATCCTTCAGCTGGAAAAAAAAAAGTCAGTTTATGCCTTTCTTCCTCTGCTCTCCAAGGTACTACTAAAGATCAAACAGGACAAGCCAAGGAAGATTTTAATTGCACCAGACTGGCCTCACCAACACTGGTACTCACTCTTGCACAGTGTCATGCTTGGCTCCATGGCACCTGCCTTAGACTTCCTTCCCTGTTGTCTCAGCAGGAGAACATGATTCTGCACCCTTAGCTGCAAACCCTGAACCTAGCAGCCTGGCTAATTACCTAATCTCTCCTTTACCATCCCTCAGTAAATCAGTGATGGATATCATTTTAGAGGCAAGGAGGCCTAGTACTAGAAAATCTTATGCTACAAAATGGAAAAGATTCTGTGCTTGGAACCAATCTCAAGGAATGAACGCATCAGTGCCCAATTTGCCTCAGATTCTACAATACTTGACTGAGATGCTTCATAAGGGCTTGTCTTTTTCCTCCTCCAAAATTCATGCCTCAGCCATTTCAGCTCATTCTAGCACAGAGCCTCCCCTCTTCTCTCACCCACTGCTCAACTCATGCAGTTCCTCAGAGGGGCCAAAAATCTAAGGCCACCCAGGAAAGCTCCAACTCCAGCCTGGAATCTTAACTTTGTCTTAGAGAAACTCTTTTCCTCCTTTCGAGCTAGCTGCTACTGCAGATATAAAATTTATTTCCTGGAAAATAGCTTTCCTTTTGGCAATCACTTCTGCAAGAAGGGTATCTGAATTACAGGTCCTTATGACAGTGGAACCTTTCATCTTTCATACGGACAGGGTGTCCCTCAGAATCAATCCCACCTTCATGCCCAAGGTGGTGTCCAGTGTGGCTCTTAATCAGTCCATTCATTTGCCTACATTTTTTTCCTAACCCACAGAACAAAGGGGAATGGATACTGCACTCTTTAGATGTGCACCGACAGCTTAGATTCTACTTGGACAGGACTCAGCCTCAAAGTAAATCTGAACAACTACTGGTGGCATTTGCTGCAGGGACAGAGGGGAAAGCTATGTCAAAATAAACCTTTTCAAAATGGATATGCCACTGCATTCATTTCTGCTATAAGCATCATGGAAAACCTATCCCACAGGGCATCCGACCCCATTCAACCAGGGCTGTATCTACCTCTACAGCTTTTCTCAGAGGTGTCCCTACTAGGGACATCTTAGAAGCTGCTACCTGGAGTTCTGTACATACTTTCACCAAGCATTAACATTTGCCAATTTTCTCTAAATCCAGGGCTGGTTTTGCCACTGCAGTCATGCAGGGGCTTATAGCTGGTCCTAAATCTATTTAAATTCCTCCTCCCAACCTTAGCTTTGGGAATCCACCCAAATGTACTGACTGCAACAGTGAAACATGAACATAGTACAGTTGTGTACACTTACCATAAATGTAGATGTTAAAGTGTATTCACTGTTGCAGTCCTGATTACCCTCCCTCCAGCCCCCTTTTTTCCTTTGGCTATACCTCTACTCTCACTTACTATGCCCTAAAAGCTTTTTGGTGTGTTTGCTTTTCTGTTGGAGGTATATCCTTGTATTTATAGATTTAATTTCTTTCCATTAGGGGGGCACCTGACATCTGGTGCACGAAAAACTGATGTAATGGCGTCAGCTGCATGTTTTATACCCCTGACAACCTGATATCATAGACAAAGGGACAGCAACCAATGCAGGACCAAATACTGTGTTAATCAGGCTGACTGAGGGCTACTGCAAGCAGATAACCCAAATGTAATGACTGCAACAGTGAATACACTCAACATCTGCATTTATGGTAAATGTACACAACTGTACTTTGGTAACTTTAAGTGTCTTTGACGGATGCTAAACATTTCCAAGGCATCAAATTGTGTACAACTTTGATGTTATCTGGCATTAAATCCTCTGAAGCTGGTATGTGACTTGCACATTTAAGATCAGTGACAAATTTGATACCTGCGCTTATTCAGCTTCAGAACATAATGGGTTTTGTATCTTGCTTCTGGCCTTGTAGCACCATGGGCAAGCATGTAATCTAGGACAGCTACTCTGTCAAGGCTTTCTGTCATCTCAATGAGTGCTCTTCAGAAATCTTCTGGTGCTAAAGAATTTCCAGAAACTAGCCTGAAAAACCTGCACCTAAACAAAGGAGCGCTAAAAGTATGTAGCTTAAAGCTAGTTTCTTCCAGCTTGGCTTACATCTAGTTAAGTAATTTGTGACATTCAGTCTTCTGAGAACAGACTCTTCAATAATTTGAAGAGGGTAATATTCTGTTTAACCCATTTTTCATATTTTGAGCACGTATGCATGTTGGCCTGTCTTTTCACAACTGGCACCATGATATTTTTGCCATTCATTTAATTTGCCTGCCACTCCAAAACTTAATTTTTTCCTGTTCGTTGTTCAGTGCTTAATTTAAGAGCTTCAGCTATTATCCAGATGCAGCTATTACTTGTATTGCTTTTGAATACATCTTAATGTGTTGTTTGCCAGGTAAACTTAATCTGGTACGTCATATTTCTGCAAAATACCATTCGCATTCAATGTGTCTAAAATAAATTTGTTTCTCGCAAGTATTAACACTACTCTTAATAGTGCTGTGTGTATCCTGGGTGCTTTCTGTTCTCCCAGAGTAGCGAGGCTAACATTCAGAGATTTTACTCCAACTATAGTTCACTGCTGTATAAATGTTTATGTTGTGTTTTGTACCGCTTTTTATGTAATGTACTTCTAGACATTCAATTGCTTTAGTGACATTTGTAGTGCCTTCTTATTAAAATACATATTAGACGCATTTATCAAATTGCTGGAAGTTGCTGAATGCAAATTACTTGTATTGTTTTCTTCTGTTTATCTGGAAAACAGATTAGTTTCACCAAGTGTACTTTTTTAACCCTTAGTCTTCGTTGCAGATTTTTTTAAAATGGTGATGGACAGAGAAAGTATGAATGTTGACTGCAGAGTTACAGATTGGTTTTAGTAAAGCATTCTGTGATATTTCATAGTGTCCGTTTTATGTACATATGTTTAATTTTGTGTGTTGCATCTCTGTTTTGGTACTTAAATCAATTTTGAACAGAAATAATGAAACCAAACATTGTGAATATAGGGAGTGCATTTTCTAATTTCTTAGTGTGGTATAGAATATTTTAAGTAAATGTAAGATTATAATAGTTGTATAGGGGTGCTGTTTATTTTTCCATTTGCATCTCTTCACTTTTGCTTTTAGAAGGCACTGGCCCCCTTTATTAATTTATTTTCAACACTTGGCCTTGTCTTCCATCTCTGTAATACTGTTGCCGCAGAATAAGGACTAGAAGTAGATTAACGACAACTTTGGGACACCTTTACTTAAATGTGCGTCTGCATATGCTATAGAAATTATGTAAAAAATGAAAGCAAAGCCAGCTTCGTGAAGTAAAGGGAGAAAGCCCTGCCTAACGTGCGTTTAGGTGACCAGCGATTGTTAGCAGCTTAGGTGCCAGTAGGAGCTAGCCAGGAGAATGAGTGAATGGTCATTTCTGGCTTATCCATGCTGGGGACAGGAAGGCAGCTTTGCACAACAATTGTGTGGTGTCTATTGAAAGCACTGTGTCTTGCACCCATAATGCACAAGTATAGGGGAACGTGCCAGGACATTGTACAGCTACATAGACTGATTCGTCATTCAGAGGCTTGCTCTTTGCAGCAGCATGCAGAGGAGCTCAGGGAGATGCAAAAAGGGAAGGGAGTTCTTCAGCTGGTAAAGGTAAACCACCGTGTAGAAATCTGCAAGCTGACTCACACCCTAACATCAAACTTAAACCTGTGGTGGAAGGGATGGTTCAGTATGGGCTTCCAGTTTTTTGCTTCTGCCTCCAAGAAAGTGTCTTAACATACAACCACTTCATGTGGCTTTTGAAAGTGCACAGTTATAACAAAGACCCCAACTTACCTGTGTTGGTGGTAGCTCATTTGGATGTGAAAGATTCTGTGGTACTGAATGAGGCGAGTAAGGAAAGTTCCCTGGTGCCCTGGCCAAAGTTCTCTTAGTTAGTAGAATTGCCACCTTGGGTCCCCCCTGAAAAGAAGCCATTGGCCTACTGTAGACTAACCTAGTCAAACAAATGCAAATAAATCGAATGCTGCCTTTTGTATCTGTTGGATGAAAAAAATGCGTGATTTGTGTAATACATTATTGAAAGTAATCTGCTCCTACTTTCCAAATGTTGTTTTACTTAAAGTTAATTTTTTATTTATTTTACATATGTTAACCGAGATGGTCTGACCAAGCAGAGCCCATTTTCAGCGGAGGCCCAGGGAGAAAAGTTACAAAAACATTGTATTAAAGGAATCCAAAGGCCAAAAAGCACAAGAGCACTCCAAGGCTGTACAGACGAGTTCTAAGCACGGCTGTGTCTAAAAAAATCCTCAGTGCAGATTAACATCCAACACAATCCAAAACGCAGAAGTCGTTCAAAAATGTATTCAAAGGCACATAAACAGTATAAAAACGTAGATGTAGTTTAGCGCTTTCACCCTGATGGGCTTCCTCAGACCTTAATGCATAAAAAGCAACTTCACTAAATTTATACTCAACTAATCATGACATTTCCTTTAGTCAGTTTATAACAAATAAAAATAGAGATCATGTAAATATAACAACAATGATGAAACCTATTAAGAAACTATAAGAAACCTCTCAACCTATAGAGTGCATATTAATTAGTCTGAATTACTGAAAAATATCAATAAATCTATAACCCACATTTGGTACACCACTGATAAAAAAAAAATATACAATCTAATAATGTATTGCAAATTCAAACAAAGAAATATAGTAAAAACTGTAAAATTAATCGTACTGGATTACCATAAAAAATGTAAAATATAAAAAAGTCTGTTGCCCACATTTAGTACATTCTTCAAATATTTTATTGTCAACTTCAGATGTTGTTTAAACATAAATGTTGATTGAAACTCTCATACATTGTACACTTTCATCTGACGATCAACCTCCTATTTTTTAAAACTGGTTTAATTGGGGACCTTATCATTCAGGCCAGGTGACTGATCCAAACAGAAAAAGTTGCTGATCTGTAAGAGTAACATGACAGGAAATCTTTCAGACACTGCTTATGTGCATGGAGCTGAAACATGGCCTACTATCATAACAAGCAGGACTGAGTGACGTCAGGCATTCCTTTTGTTCTTGGTACGAGCTGGAATGTTTACAAGGATTACCCGGATTTCTGCATTTTCTATGACATGTCTGTGTAGAGTCCACTTCTGTATAGTGCTGAAGTCGTCTGCTCTTGGAAACTGAATGCACATGCACAGGGAAATGAAGGAAATTAACATTTTGGGAGGACTTGTTTTGTGGTGTTCAGTGTTTTCCTGTTTTTTCCGTTGCTAGGGCCATCAGTGCAGTTGCACGAGCGTTTTCTTTCTACTTTTTGTTTAGCATTGCTGTTTGGTATGAGAACTAGTTTGTACTGTTGTGAAAGTCTTAAAAGCCGGACTACTAATCCATATGTGTATCTCATCTTATTATATTTTGAAAACATTTCCTGACACTGTAGATGCATCTGTTAACCATTTATATTAATTTGCATGTGCTTCTCCTTGGGAAATGTGTATGAACATATAATGGCAGTTTTTCCAGGCTTCTGTGTAAGTGACTCTGCTGGATATGTTCGTAGGTGCTTCCTAGGCTGTTGCTCTGTGAGGATCATAAGAAGCCTATCCGTAATTTCCTTTTTCTTCTAGCCCTTATATTGTGAGTGTTACTAACACAGAGGGTTGAGTTATCTACTTATTTCCCTATCCATGAGGTCCATGGGTGCTAAACTGGTGGTGAAGTTATGGTTTCTCAGCCAAGTCTCTCAACTTATGTTTGAGTACAGTAAGAGAAGTACTTTGCTTTGTGTTCTGGTGATCTTTCATTTCTTCATACAAAGTAGCACAGTCACTCAGCAGTTCAGTTGTTTATTTCTAAACTTTATTACTGGCTATGATAAAATGTTGGCCAGCAGTTGTACTGGATAAATGATGTTTTTGTGCAAGTAAAACTGTGGCAGTGGTAAAATGTTTTTCATATCTGTCCCGTTAGTGTTTGTAAAAATGTAACTCGTACTGCATCATTATTTATGGAACATGTTGATTCATCATTTGAGTATTTATCAGAATTTTGTAATTCTTCTGAATTGTTTCCCCTTCCATCTTTTTGCCAAAAGAACATGCATTGCTAGTTTGATCTGATTAGTATATTTGTGAGTCCATTAGTTAACCACTGAGAATGCTCTGGCTACAGTGTAAAGTTCCCAATTATACTGATATCTGATAAAGGAACAACTCGCTATGCAACTGCTAGTTGACATTAGTGAAAAATTAGTGTATGCAATTAGTAGCTTTAGTCTCTGTAAGCCAAGTACATAATATATAGCTAACAAAAAATTCTGAAATGCATCAAGGGTCTTTATATATAAAAGCAATGTGTGATAAACTGTAAAAGGACTGTTTGAAAAAGTGCAAACTGTGTGTAGTTGACACAGATGTAGTTCACGAATTAAAGGAGCAACCTTTTGTATATATCTCTGTTAAATCATAAGCATTAAAAAAGGTGTCCAGATGTTATGCAGGTTCAAAAAGTTCATAGGTAAGGGAGGGATTCAGCCTTCGATCTAACCTAAGTAAAGTGAGTAAGTTTATCTGAAATATGTCCTTTCTGGTGCTGTTTGCAGTATTTCATAAAAGAAAAAAAAGCAGCACACAAGCAGGCCAAAGTCTCCATAGTACAAAAAAAAAAAAACGATTTGAATAGCGAACATTAAATTTTAACTACGCTAAAAAGAACTTGGCTTCTCCAGTGCTTTTCTTGGTGGATTTTGTAGCATTTCATAAGACAACTAAAAATGAGTAAACATTCTAGCAGATTCTCTAGGCCTGACAAACAGTTTTTCTTTAATGAAGTCTGACAAGCGATTGGCAGTTTGCAACACATTTTTATCATGATTTTTTATTAAATCCTGCATCACTAGACATGTTCAGTTTGATTATTGTAGACAAGTTATAGAACGATGACAGCAAAAGGCCCGAGGATTTTTTTGTTACTGGGCAGTCGCACTGGTTTTGGCCATGTCAGTTTAAGTTGCTGCTTTTTTGGCTTGGTTGAAGTCCGTAACATTCCATGATCTTTCAAAACTTGAAAAAAAAAAAAAAACAGTGTAGCATGTAAACAGGGTAACTTAGGCATATTTTTTTATAGTAGTTTTTCTCTCCAGTTTGGCTTTTCATTCTGTAGTTGTATGCCACTTTGTTCTAAAAAGTTTGTTTACATAGTGAGTAGCTTTAAGTACTAAAGCTGAACTTGAGTTGTACTTGGTACATGTCTGTCTTGAAGTAAGAGCGAGCTCTGCCAGGATTTTTTGGATGGCCATTGGCAGTGGAGAGAACTAGAGGAAAATGTCTTCCTCAGACTAATTGTTGGCCTGCCTGATTTTTGTCACCTTATAAACTAAATGTTGATTGCAGAGTCTCAGTGCTGGTCAAGCTTTAAATGAACTCAAACTTCAGTGTTTAATGATTGAAGTACTTGCTTCCTTTAATATTCCATTGTGAGCAAGAAAGCAAAGGGTTGCCAGTATTGACTAAACCAGAATGACTGTGGCAAAAATAAGAAAACTGGGTACAAAGGTACTTACTACTTTTTATCAAAACATCACTGTGTACAAGAAAGTTTTTGACATGATATTTTTCAAGATGTGATGGGATTTGTTTTAACAATTTACTCCTGATATTTGACCACGAACACTTCATGCTTGGAAGTAGTCATGAAAAGTGTCTAAATCTCGTAACTGTGTGCTTGGAGGAAGTGCAGTTTTTCTAGTGAAATAAAATATTCTGGTATTTAATGTATGTGTAAGCGTATTTGTTTTAGTTATGGGCAAAATGCATGTTGGACACCAGAATAGTAATTTACGGCTCTGCTTCATTAGAGCAGTTGCAAGTTTTGCACAACTGTGGAATAAAGATCTCTAAAGAGAGCACTCCGTTTGCAGGAGTGAGTTAGTAGGGAACAAGAGGAGGTAAAGAATGTAAATCTGTTTTACGTAAAGCACTTTGGAGCTGACAAAAAGCTTGATTAACATTATTGTGCATAAGAAATGACTAAGTGTATATGAAGTGTCTGTGCAAGGCGCAATGTTTCCTGGTGGCTGTGTTGACTAGCTCATGTGTAATCCCACCCCTTAATCTTAGTATTTTTTTTCCAAACACTTATTCAGACTTTTGGTAACCTGTTTTATTGCACATCTAAGGAAAGCACCTTGCAGTTTCCCAACCTGTTCCATGAAGTAACTGTTCTTGCTCACTTTTGCTCTACCCACCTTGAGTGTTCCTCGTGATTTTGAAGCTACTTTAAGTTTGCTTTCTGAAACTGCAGTTATCGGTTTTACATTTTAAACCATGTGAAACTCTATAAAGTCTCATTGTCCAAGAAGGATTAAAAAAAGTAGCTGCTGATTGGTTGAAAGCCCATCTCCCCTTCCACTCCACCAAAATGAAAGGCATCTCATGCTGTGCTGCTGTATTTTTGAAGGTGGTATGTATGTGGTGCACAAGTTGCACAACCCTCATGCATGGGATACACTTCTCATTTGCTGTAATAAGGTTTCAACAGCCGTACATGCAGTAGACTGTTTGATTGAATTTGCCTACAGGGAAGCTTTGACATTGTGTTATAGCCTGTTATTTTTCCTTTTCATACCTTTGCCTGTTATGTCGCCCCATTTTTGCTTCAGACAGTCAGAGTCTCCCCTCCTCACTGTCACAGTCCTCAACTCTTGCATGCATGTCCACTCACATTTTTTTGTTTGGAGATGCTGTACATATGGACATGTCACTTCTGCTTTACTGGAGCCTGTGTCCTCTAAGGCTGTTGAGTAACTTTAACCTTTGACTACTGCTTTCCCCACAGTAGTCAGAGGTATGTTCGTTATGCTGTCTGAGACTATCTTTTTCCTGTGTACTTTCCTCATTGTCATGTAAAGCAAATGATAAAGTGCTGCCGATGCATACACTTGAGTGAATTAATTTGTCTTGGATTAAGTCTCCAACTACTTCTGTATTTGCTGCTTCCACTGTTTCTCATCTTCAAATAGGCATACCTTACGTCATATCTCAAAAACTTAGTACAAGGACTCTGGGCAAAGTGAACAGTGTAGGGGAGAGGACAAAGTGAAAAGTGTAGGGGAGAGGGCAAAGTGAAAAGTGTAGGGGAGAGGGCGATGGCCCCAATCAGGCACAGCTTTTAAATATTGATCTAAAACTTGGAAAGTTTATACAATAACAGGTTTTGCATTAGCATAGTTTTTGTGATGGAAAAGACGTCTGAAACTCAGTTTGTCATTAGCTGTTGTCTTAAGTCCACAGTGATTTACTAGTAGACCATATTTCTTTTGAGGAACAGTGTAAAAGTAGGTAAAAAATCCTAAACACTGTGCAGTTCTGTACAGCTGAGGTGTATGCCTGGAGTAACTCATTGTAAAGAGCTGGGTGATCCCAGAGGCACCACTTGTTTGCTTAATGAATAATGCATCATCTTCAGCCTCTTACCATTTTGAAGAACTGCCCCATTTCCTGTTCCTTGTTAATTATTTTCTACCTATTTTCTTTGTGGAAAAGGTACCTGCTGTGTTGAAATGTATGTGCCACATCAGTTAGGAACACTTAGTATGCACCCTCTTTAGATCATTTGTAATAATGGCTCATGTTATTTTGACAAGGCTGCTTTTGCAAATTTTGCTGGTTTTATCCTCATTTGTTGATCTTAAGGTATCTGAGCTCTTTGCTTCTCCAATGCTGATATGTTAGACCTGTTGCATTTATTTTTTTAGGCTTTCTTTTAAATGAGCCTATCTTGCGTGGCATCTTTCACGGTAGAAAAGTTGGCAGGTATAGTCTGGTTAGCACACTAGGTAGAATGTTGAGCCTTCTTTGCTATCATGTAAACGCTTCACCCTTGCTTATTGTCACTTTTTATGCTCCTCTCCTTCAGTTCCCACTTTTCTGTCCTGCACAGAGCAAAGATCA
Organism: Protopterus annectens; assembly: GCF_019279795.1. Classification (NCBI taxonomy): domain Eukaryota; kingdom Metazoa; phylum Chordata; order Ceratodontiformes; family Protopteridae; genus Protopterus; species Protopterus annectens. The sequence continues at coordinate 540,222,364 of NC_056740.1, forward strand.
AGCACATCATCAGCTTGTTTGTGGAAGTTCTCCTACAATTTCATCTCACTCTCCTGCTTTCCTTCAGGTTTATCTTTTTCATCCTGTAGTTGAAATTTTATTTTCAGCACCTCAGATGGCCTAATGCTGTGATTCTGCTGCATGCACTTTTGCCATGGCTGTGTGGTCTTTCTCCTCACTTATCTGAAAGGTATACTAGTAACCATTTTAAAATGTTTTGCAAGCATTCTCTCTTTCTTTTGTTTGGCTTGAGTTGCCCCTTTTCCCTTATTTTCATGTGTGAGACGGTTTTGTTTTTTACAGCTATTTTCTTTGTAAACCAGCTTTCTTGGACTTGCCAGAAACAGATCCTGAATGGTTCTTTTTTTCCCTCCTATTGTACTGCAGCTGTGGTTTTCTCTCTTCTTTCTCCACTTTGTTTCAAAGTGGCCATGTAGTGTAATTGTACTCTGAAGATTCCTCTCATTTCTTCACCGTTTGTCATTGTGACTTTTCTCCGTTGTGATGTTTTTGGAAGTGTTGCATCGTTTATATGATATAGGTCCATAAACAGTGACAAAAAAAATGTTCCATGGGAGAAGTCTTAGAAGAGTACTTGTGTGCATCTTGTCCTTTAATTCAGTACAGCCTCGTGACGCCTATAAGCGTTTCTGTAGTTACATCCAGGGCTGGCCTTTGGTCAGCTGGTGCCCTAAGCAAAAGAGCTCCACAGCACCCCCTCCCTCAACATCACTCAGTACACCCAGCTGGGTCTACCTACACCATCCAGGTTACTTATTTTCTTCCTTTTTCTCACAGTTTGTGTTTCTCTTCATTTTTTTCTCGTCTCTTGTTGTTGTCTTTCGGTTAGGGGTCGCCACAGCGGAACTCCAGTCCGCTAATGATTGGTAGTTGAGTTTTACGTGCCGAGTTACCAGCCCTGATGCACAACCTTCAACTTAGGTACGCCCAGTCACGCATGTGTCTGCGCAGAAGACACTCTAGCTGAGAATTGAACCGGACAGCGTCTTACTGTGAGGTGACAACGCTGTCTCTATTCAACATATTTTAAAGAAACCATTTCTTTACTACAAAAAAATACTGGAAAAGCACCCCTGCTAGAGTGGTGCCGTAGGCGACTGCCTTGTTGGCCTGTGCCTAAGGCTGGCTGTGGTTACATCTTAACGAATGCCTCTAGTTGTCAAATATTGCTTGTTTATATTTGCATCAACAATTCCTAAATCATGCTACATGTAAGATATTACAACATTTGATCGTAAAGCTTACATGATGGTAAATAAAAAGGTATTGATTATTTGGCCTCTGCTTTATGCAGCTAGAGAGCTGGAGTATTTTTTATTTATTGGGAAACTCCAGTGGGCACAGGACCTATTTTCAGTGGAGGCCTGGGGAGAAAGGCTCTAATGTGCAAATAGTAATAAGGTGACACATTTGAAAGGCAATGGTATACATTTGTATTTACAAAATTTCCAAAATATGGAGAACTGCATTTCATATTTGTTAGTATGCAGAGCAGAGAGAGAGCTGGAGTGGAGAAGTAGAAGATGAGGGTTAGTTGAGGGTGAAAGAGTTTAATAAAAGGGTGGGGGTGAGGTACAGTGCAGGTAGAAGGAAGATATGGAGAGAGTTGAGTAGTGATGAGGTTGAAGGGGAGGGGTGTATGCTATATGTTTAAATTGTAGTGTTCATACTTCTGTAAATATGTCCGCAATCAAGTGACCCAGACTAAGCTGCTTAGTCTGATATGAAAGCTCACAGCTGTACAAATCGTTTGTTGGCAGCATATGTGCTATCTGAATGGTTACTAATGTATCATAAACTGTTTATATAACATTTAATATGTTTACTGTCTTTATTGTGGCTTATAAAATCCAGTTTAAGACTTAGAATAGATGGAATGCAGCCACTAGAAAAATTACTTTGTGTGATATAGTTTGCTATTTACAGTTTTCTAAGAACACTTATGGTTCTAGAGATAAGAACATTTCTTTGAATTGTGAGGTAATAACTTCATTGTAGTGCATAGAGCGAGCTGATTATGCAGCAATATTTGGAAAAAGGCAAACCAGTTAAGGGACAGAGTGGTGAGAGACCTGACCTTAACAAATGCCAAGCACACCATGTTTATGTTAAGGTCAGATCTAGCCCCATGCAGTAAAGTCTGCCCGTACTGACTAGCAAATGACAGCGGCAGAAATTAGAGATTTGTTTCTGCCTGCTGTCTGTATTGATAACATGCCCCCAACTTCTCAGACAAGCTCTGTCGATAACAGGATATATATTGGTATTCACTTCCTGAAGGATACAAACTCTGAAACTCAAAGGAATGTCATTATTTAGTGACATCACTCCTCGGTGGTTTGTCCAAAAAAACAGATTTTGAGGAACCATCCAAAAATATGAAGCAGTAATCTGGGAGTCTTGTGAAAATCTAGGCAGCTGAGAGGTATTAAAGGTGAGTGTAAATAACTGATTACGTTACACTACTCTGCCAGCGCTCACTAACTGTTGTGTTTTTCTGGCTTTCAAACCCAGGAAAAGACTTGACTATTTTCCAACTGTAACTAGCAGTACATGGAGCAGATAAAGCTACATGCACTACAAAGCATTATGATGAATTCGCCATTCATAACATTCAATTATGTGTTCTGGTCATGGATGCCCAGATTCACCTCGAGCTTGGCTCTTGAGGTGACTTTCTTGGTATCCATGTCTCAGACACACAATAACTGGGTCATCAATGAACAGATCGTAATCCTGTATGTTGTTAATGGCTTAGGCCATGCCCATTGGCTAAGAGAGCAGACTAAAGAGCTTCATTGGAGGGAATGCGAACCCACGATGGCCTTAAAAATTTCAAGTAATAAAACATCTTAAAACTTAAAAAGCATGAATCAGGACACACTCGACTTCTGACACTGATGTGTAGGTTAAGCGCTTTCTTTCGTTTATTATTAACGCCTTTAATAATAAACGAAAGAAAGCGCTTAACCTACACATCAGTGTCAGAAGTCTTGATTGTGTCCTGATTCATGTTTTTTAAGTTTTAAAGTGTTTTTGTTTCGTGGATTGGTGGTTGGTGTCGTTAATAAAACGTGTTGTTAATGGTGTGGAGGTAAATATCTCACTACTTAAGCATTATTATTTGTTTTATTTATGTATATTTATGGAACTGATTTATTAAGGGAATTGTGCTGTTTTCGTTCTATTAGTTTACTTTTGGAGAGCATGTAATATGATTATTTCTGGTATGGTTATAATTGGAATACTTTTGGAACATCAGGACTCCTCTTTATTGGATTGGTGATAGGATTCATCCTCTTCTGCAATCACAAGCAAAATTTTTTTTCCTGTAGGTACATTCCTTGTTTCGGCAAAGATGTCCAGGACACACAAAATTTACAAAAGCAGATGGACACTTTAATATATATGGTTGCAGCCAGAGGTTTGGAGCCCTTTAAAGCTGTTCTGACTTCATATACTTAAGTATTTGGCTCCGGTATTTGATTATATGTTAAAGGGAATTGATGGTGCTGTGTACATTTGAGAATGCTGTGCTCATTATGTGAAGGTGATTTATGGGCCAATGAGCAGACTGCAAAGCTGAGGTCACTCTTTTCTTCAGGAATATCATTTTGTGCAGACAGGCGCAGCAGGATTATACAGTTCACTGATTTCCTAATTTAAATGCTGTAAGCAGCGTACCAGAAAAGTTCAACTTGGAAAGACGTGCCAGGCATTGCTCTTCTGCATAGGTGGACAAGGAGTTTTGGCTGGCTTAATACTGTCATCACACCGAGGTGTGCAAGGGAAAATGCAAGAACCCTGCCAAGGACCATGAGATAGATGGATGTTCTTAGCTTATCGCTTTATCTGTCAGCCTTCTACCATATGTCTTTTGGTGCTGGGAAGACCAGGTTCGGTACCACCCATACTTGCAGTCTGAAATATGTTTGGTTCGAAAACTAGTGCAACCTGGTAGTTGTACAAGCAATAACTCAGATGGCTGTTAGCAAGGCTTCTGTATTAGACCTTGATTTAAAGGTTTGGGTCAGTAGGTGAAGGCTTAGAAATGTGAATATTCACAGTTTGAGTGTTATCAGCCATGTTATGTATATTAAGCAGCATGTATTTCAAGAAAGAGGAAGTAAGTACAGTACATCATGTGTAATATTGAGTAACATTCTCATTAGGATGTGATGTGTACACTGTGGAAAATAGGTTACCTTGTTGGCCAGCAGCAAAACAAAACCCCCAAAACTATTTTTCTTAATGGTTCTTTGAACATGCAAAAGCTTAACTGATGGAAGCCTAAGCTGAGAATCGGCGTGTAGGAGATTAACGTTAGTCTTGATTCTAAAGTGGACATGATTTTACTGAGCTGATTTTCATTTGTTAATCAGGTAGGTCTGCTGAGCACTGCTGGCCTTTGCTGAACATGGCACAGACCAAGTTGTCTGGCATGTAGAAATGGAACTGAATGGTTATACCTTTGTAGGCCATGTTTGTCGAAATGATGCAGCTAACCTGCAATATACAAACATCTGATGTTTGAATCCCGCTGTTGATACCAGAGTGCAAAATCATGTGTGCTGTTTAATGATAGAAAGTGTCTCCTAATTTAATTTACCTGTTTTGTATGTCAGTGAAACCCTGAAACAGTGTCTGTGATTTTGTTGTGTGCTGTAAACCAAGTGGCATGCAGCTGAATGTTCCTTTTCTGGTCTCAACAGGAATACAGCATAAATATTTCTTTTCACCTTTCCAGTTGTCTGTGTTTAGAATTCTTCTAAAAAGATCATCCAACAGTAGATTCATAAAGCAGTGTGGCTAAGATGTGGGCATACTCCTTCACATGGGTTAGGAAGTACCTTTGTAACCTTCCCATAACGCTTTGCTACTTAATTGTGTTCTGAGCTAGCCTACACTAAGCATTAGGAAAGCATGCAGAAAATTTGTTCTATTTTTGCAAGAAGTTTTCGAATGCCTCTTGTTTTATATAAACCGCTTAATTTCAGGATGGAAACTGGGGGCAGTCTTCATAAAATTTGCAGAATGTAACATTGTGAAAATTTTGATGCACTCTTATTTGGCAAGGACTGATTAGAATTGGTTAAAGTACAGTAGGAGGCAGAATTATGCAGTAGTTAAATCTGACCATAAAAAAAAATCAGTTTGTCTAGAAAAATTGTGTGCGCGCGCATATAGAAGTGGTTTAAGGTATCACACAGTGAAAACTTTAGCTTAGCTGGGTTTTTCTTGCAATATATATATATATATATATATATATATATATATATATATATATATATATATGTGTGTGTTAATGTGTGTGTATGTATATATATATATATATATATATATATATATATATATATGTTTATATAGTTTTATTTATATATATATATATATATATATATATATATATATACACACATATATATATACACATACACACACCCACGCACACACACATTGTAATTGTATAGGAGATGTTATAGTCTTAGAGCAAAGCCTACATCTCACTGTCCTTAAAAAAGCATGCATTAGATTGTGCATAAATATTTATGACCAAGCAAACTCTTCAGAGATTGCTTCTGCTTTCAATGAAGCCAGTGATTAGAAAATGTCAAAATGTTTGTCTTTGCATCTTTTATCTTGCTAAATGGCTTTGTTAAATCCTGTGTCCGTTTATTTTTTGATTGCATTGTTTTTATTATTCCTTTGAGAAGTCAAGGGTGTCAGAGTGGAAATCATTTTCCCCAGGTGCTTGCATATCCAGCCTCTAAGTGCAAGGATTCCTGCTGTGCTCATCTGTAACCTCGGAATAAGGCTTCATTTCAACCTTTTCTGTTTATCGGTGTATCAGTCATTTCACAATTCACAGAGGAATGAATGGAATCAACTGAGATTGTACTCGCTGTGCCATAAAACACTGACTTTTGTCAGGCTGTTTCAGAGGAGATGATGTAGACTGTCACACAAAATTGGTTGTTCAGTTATAGAATTTCCTACCTACATAAACACCATGCCTATAATGTTTTCTGAAAATTGTTAGGAAAAAAAAAGAGCTTATGAATCGCAATGATTTGCATTATAAGATGTTTGCAGAGATGGACAGAGAAAGATGCAGGCCATCTAAATTTTGGTTTTCTGCGTTTATGCTAGTAGAGCAATACCTTTTTAATTTCAACAGTAGTAGATGGTTTATGCTTGTTTATGTGGATTAGTGTGTGTGGAGCCCAGGGAAACATGACTTTAAGTAGTGACATGTCCAGGAATTAATCTATATACACAGATTAATTAGAGTCTAGGCTGGAACGTTGATCTCTCACCTTGCTCTGAATACCTTGTACATATTTAATTGCAGGTTGCTTTGAACTAGGATAGTGTTACACATTTTGTTGTTTCTAAATGTTTACATGTACATGGAAGGTGGTAGGTGTGAATTCAGAGATTCTTACCCTGGATTGAGGTAATAGACTGTGTAGCTGTAAGGAAGGAAGGCCGTAGATTGATTAGCACACAAATCACTCTCAAAGAATGGCTGAGAAGTGCTGTAGTGTAATGTTTCTGTGACATTATCCCTCATAGGTACACTTGTTTCTCTTTTAAGCTTTATTCCTCACACATGGTTTAGAATACATATGGATTGAAAAAAATTGAAAAATTCATTTGTCTTGGTGTGGGCTGAAGGTGAGCAGTGTATTCCAAACTTTTCCTACCTTCCCATTCTTCTGTTGGGACCCCAAGTGATGTTTGTGCAGGTCATCGTTTTCTTATTGTGTTTAAATGGGTAAGCCCACTAGACAAGTGTCACTTACCTGGGATGACCCGAGAAGTACTGTTATAGCAACAGCTTCAGTCACACTGTAGGCAAATGGAAAGTGAGGGAATCAAACCCTGGACTACAGGAAGCAACTTGTTAGCAACTTACAGCCTGTAACATTCAATGCTGTCTACCAGACGTCCAGAACTTGGCATCTGTCCCCCCCCCCTCCAGGCCAAGCAGTCATCTGTGCATTCTCTTTATAAAATCTGGTGTACATCCGGACCTTTAGATAATTTTTGTTGCAGCTCGTAGCACATGTACTAGTGTGTAGCGTCCATTGTCTGGTGGTGGTGGACGGATGAAAAACTCAGTTCAGGTGCATACTCTCTCATGAAATTCTTGCATTTTTCGTGGTCATGCTGTCTTTCGGCTTTTCCCGGTTAGGGGTCGCCACAGCGGAACTCTGGTCCGCTAATGATTGGCAATAGATTTTCACGAACGCCTAGGTGCCAGCTCGACATTCAACCTTCAACGAAGGCACGCCCATTCCCGCATGTCTTTCGAACACCCACCCAACCATGGGGAGGACATGCAGACGCCACACATCTGCTGGATTTACTTTGCTTATTATTTGGTGTGTGTGTTGGGGGGAGTCGGACATTGCAAGCCCTCCTAATTCTATTCCCTCAAGCTGTTATGGTTATTCTGTACTTTAAGAATGTGTATCTCTATGGACCGGTTCAGAGGGGGACCATAGGTGTTTCTTGTATATGAGGCTGTGGACTCGCATTGTCATTTCACCATTTAATTGGCTGCTGTACACATGGTGTTTTTAGAGTTTTGGCTTCAGTCATTGCTTGTTGCTGAACCAAGGGGACTGTGCAGTTCACCATGAATTGTTTTTAGATTATGGCATTTTCACCCAACTTCACCAGAAGGGTGATGTTTCTGGAGACCTTACCAGACTGCAGCAACCAAAAAGCCCATCTTCCATCAAGACAGAATGAAATGTATTGAAAAATATTGTCAAGCCATTGTGTAGATAATTCATGGTATTTGCATTTCTAACCGTCCCTTTGGCAACGATAGATGTGCAGAAAAAGTTGGAGCTAATGCACACTGTTCTTGTATGGAACAGAGTCTGCCTAATACCAAGTTCGCACCAGCCAAAAAACTCTCGAGCTAAGCTTTTACCCATAGTGCCCTTCTCCCTGTTGCCTCAGATCTCGTTTGCCACTTAGCTGTAAAGCCGCGTTTAAGGCAAGCTGTCAGCTAAGTGGAAAACTTTTGATATATTTTCTGGATATCTTGTCCATCTCTTATTCCTTGTTGGTAATTTTGATTTTTCTTTAATTTTGAAGCTATCTATAGACCTTTTTACCCTTCTGTTTCTTCCCTTTTGGTAAGTTGTAAGTACCATTGGTGGTATGGCCTTTCTTCTTACCCTTGTGGTATTTCTTAAATGCCATCATTGGTATTTCTTCCTTTTTCATCTGACTTGTGTGTTTTTTTGATATATATTTAGACATAGATATAATAGAACTCTTTGCCTTAGTTTTCTGACTTGTGTGTATTTTCTTCATATCTGATAAAAAGGGCATGTCGGGGTTTAATCATTGTAATTCATGTAAGGGTAAACTGCCTAACAGTGATTCCCATGATGACTTTGTTTGTTTGGGGGTGCCCCATCTTTTGGTGCAACCCCCTTGTGTGATTTGCAAAGTTTTAGTCAGCGCACCTTGAGCACAAAAAAACTATTCTGAAGGGCTTACTTAAGTCGCGCTTTTTAGAGGCCCTTTTTGTGACTGAGGTCTCCTCCCCTCCAACCAAGAATAAGAAAAGGTCCCACTCTGTTCCCCCTTCACCTTGAGGTGACAAGGGCAAACCTGTGAAGTGTAAGGTACCTAAATTGTCTTCAGAGCATAAGTCCGCCTCATTGGCACCGACCTCTTCTGCTCTGACTACAACTGTTCCTATATTGGCACCAACTGTGGCTCCAATAATGTGTATGGCACCAACTACTGACTTTCCAAATATTACTACAACTTCGACACAGAGTGCCGCTTTGGTACAGTGCACTCTGATGCCTATCTCTGCGATTACGCTTGCTACTGAACCTTCTGTATTGGCTCCGAATGCTCCTTCGTTAGAGTCCTTTCACAGTTCTGATAATGACAATTTTTGTCACCATTTCATCCGGTCTCCAAACTTGAGACATCGGTGCCAATAGATTTCACACCATGGACCCGATACTGTCCATCAACAAATCCATTTCTAGGCAAGTATATACAGTCCATTCCTAGAACAACCTTCGGGAGTATCCACAAGATCCACCAGGAGCCTTTCCGAGTTTGAAATGATGCATCTTGTGGATCAGTTGTTGACAACCAGAGGGATACCCACTCCGTATAGGACCATGACTTGGGTTGGACTCTCCACGGACTCCATCCTACCCTCCTCCTTTGACCATACTGGTTCCAAAGTCTTTTTCAGAACCCCCTGTCTCGGTGCATGTAGTGGACCTCACTGGGGTTTGGGACTGTCCATTGAGCCTTCAGTACCCTCTGAACCCGGTCTTCCTCAACTCCATGATTGGGCTGTGGGCTCTTCGGCAGTACTGTTCTGAGTGCATCTACGGTTCCATCCACAGTGCTGAGAATTCTGTCTGCATTGATCCTGCTTGAGGATCCACCCTCTGGAGCGGGTTCAAAGGAGCGTGGCGTGACCATGGTTCTGAGGTTGTCCTTCTCGGTTCCATGCTCCCATTCCTCTTTGGGCGGACCTGCTTTCTGAGCTATGGAGAGGGCACTTGTTTCTGGAAGCATTCCACCAATGTCAGAACCCCAGACCTCTTTTTCCCCCTGAGCTACAGCTGACTCAAGTCACCACCCCGGGACACCGGGCAGGAAAGTGGCAGGAGACTCCATTACAGGGCACCCCCTCTTCAGAGTCCTTCTCAGAAGCCCCCACTGAGGAATCCCCACGGAAGAGAACATGCAAGAGGAAGCATGTAGAGTCCCCTGAAGTTTCTGACAGAGGATATGGATTTCAATGATGAGGGGTCCCCACGGTCACCCCCTGATGTCTCCTTTGGGGGCATCCTTGAAATGTTGACACAGAGGGTTGATTGGAAGCCCACTAACCCTTCTTCCGAGGAGTCTTGTTTCTGCAGGCTTTCCTTGCCCAACCATGTACCTCTTGGGTGACCCAGCCTGCAAACGAGCTGGTACAACTCATGGAGCAACGTGCCTAAAAGAACCCTGATTCTATTGAGTCGATCCCTTGGAGACCTGACAAGATACTACCCCCCCCCCCAAGGAAAACCCACATTGGTCATGCGGTTTACCAGTCAATGCTATGGTGATGGTGGCCACAAAAAAAGGATCTCACTGAAGAGAGTCATACTGTTCATCTGCCCAACAGAGTCCCGGGCTGTGGACAGATTAGGGAAGCGAGTTTTAGCTTCAGTGACTTTTGCCATACGGTCTCTGAATTACTTAGCACATTTTGCAAGGCTCCAAAGAGATTTGGTTTCTGAACTCTCTGGAACACTCACAGAACAGGTGTCTGACGAGGTAAGGGACAAAGTTAGCGCACAGCCCTGGCATCTGTCTCCATTTCGTCCATGAGGTTGCTCTCTCATGCAACCAAAGGGGTAGCTAAAGTGGCGGGTTCAGGCATCGTTATGAGATGCCTGGATGTGCATCTGTGACTTCATGGACTCTTTCAAGTCTTCCTTCATGAATGCTCAAATCGAAACATCTTCCCTTTAGCCCCAAGGTGAAAGACACCCTGGCCAGGTGTGATCAGGATGGTAAGACCCTGTCTGCCATACGTCTGTTTTTCCAATCCTTAATGTTCCTTTTCCAGGAACCAGAGCAGCGGAAAAATGTGGCACAAAAAATCTAAAGGTCCTTTCCGTGCCACACTTGACGATTATACCCCCAGGGGCAGAGTATGTAATTCTGTAAGATGCCCCAAACGAGGCAGAGGGGGTCTGCGTGATTGGGGACCCAGGGATTCTATGGGCAGCCTTACCAGTGCTCCTGAAGAGTGGCCTGGTTTGCTTTCATCCAGAAGCAGTCCGGGGACGTTTCTCTCTGCACCACGCTGCCTGGCATTCAATAACTTCCGACCATTGGGTGCAGAAGATCGTAACTAGAAGCTACACCATTCCCCTCATCACTTATCCGAAACTTCCCGACGTTCCACCCAGTCAAAGGGAAGAAGCAGCTGCATAAATAAACAAGCTGTGTCACAGAGTCATGCAGATAGTCCCACCAGACCAATGCGGATCCAGATTCTACTCAAGATTCTTTTTGGTGCCAAAAAAGACAAGGGACTGGAGACCAATTCTGGATTTCAGCAATTTGAACAAGTCCATTGCCCAGACGAAATTCTGGATGGTCACTGTTCAGTCCTTTCTCCCTTTTCTAAGGGAAGGATATTGGATGTGCTCAATAGATCTCCAGGATGAGTATTACCACATCGAAATGGACAAACGCTCCAGGAGTCTACTTTGCTTCCATCTAAGAGTCGAGCACTACCAATTTTGTGCCCTGCTGTTCGAACTCTCTACAGCCCCCAGAGTGTTCACAAAGTGCATGGCAGTGGTCGCAGCTCACTTGAGACTGCAAGGATTCTGGGTGTTTCCATATTTGGACAATTGGCTCCTTCACGCCCCCACCAAGCATCTTCTGGTAACAGCCCTGCAGTGTACACACTTTCCCTGGCAAGACTTTTGGAATTAACTATAATCCAATCTTGCTTCAACTCAGAACATAGAATTCATTGGAGCAGTCTTCGACACCTGTTCTTGTCTGGTGTCTCTCCCAGCTCACAAACTTCAGGGATTGAGGCTCCAGCTCCAGGTGATACTCTGTCAAAACAAAGCCTCAGTAAGGGAGGTTCTTCAGGTTTTAGGATCCATGGCAACTTCCATACCAATAGTTACTCTTGCGAAACTGCATATGCGAGTACTTCAATGGCTTCTGCTATCGCAATGGTTTCTGAATTACCACTCTCTCTCTGCTTTCAAGTTCAGATAACCAGTTGTTTCAAGCAGGACCTTCTTTGATGGATGAGGCCAGATAGAACTTTGAAGCCATCCATTCCAACCCCCCCCAACCCAACCCCATTGTGACCACGGATGCTTCCCTGATAGGGTAGGGGGGCCATTTCCAGAGAAATGGTCCAAGGCGCATGGTACACTTCGGAGGACAACCTGCATATCAGTGTTCTAGAACTGAGTGGTGCTGTTAGCATTGCAAGCATTCCAGTCTGTTCTTCCTTCTGGGACAATCGCAATTCAATCAGACAGCATGTCCATAGTCTGGTATATTAACAAGCAAGGAGGAACCAAGTCCTCACCCCTGTGTCAAGAGGTCATGAGAATTTGGCAGTGGCCGATAGCTTCCAACCGTTTTCTGGTAGCAAAGCATATCCCTGGGAATTCCCACGTGATTGTAGACAAGTTGAGCAGATGTATTCTCCTGCCTCATGAGTGGTTCCTCAATCCTGATGTAGAGGCAAAAACTTTCAGCCGTTTGGGCCTGCCTCGTGACCTCTTCACCTCCCCATCAAACAACAAATGCAGCAGATATTTTGCCCTGCCCCCCCCCCCCACACACACAGAGGGAGTCCCCGAGGGATGCTCTGATTCACAAGTGGCCCACAGAACTGCTGTATGCCTAACCCCCCCCCCATCCCTCTGATTCCCCCATTCATAAAGAAAACTATTTGGTTGAAATGCAAAGTGATCCTCAAAGCCCCCCTTTGGCCCCAAGTTTGGTTCCCCTTCCTTCGGCCTCATCTGTTATGTCAAACGTGGATTCTGGACCCTTTTCCAGATGTGATTTCTCACCACCAATTGATGTGTCACCCAAACCTATCCCGTCTCAAGCTGACAGCTTGGTTTCTCCACTTCCGTTAATCGCCAGGCAGGGTAACCTTCCCTCACCACGTGACATTATCCTGGCCTCTCACAAACTTTCCACCAGAAGACTCTATTTGGTCTAAGAAAAGGAGGCTAGACCCGTACTCTGCTCCAGTTGTAGCACTTTTACAGTATCTGTCAAAATTCTTCAAAGATGAAGCTGCAGCTTCTACCATATGAGTACATCTAGCGGCTGTCTCTAACTTTCATGATGGGTTGGATAATTCTTCCACTCATCTCTCTTCAGTTATGCAAAACCTTTCTTAAAGGGATCTCACATTTAGGCCTCCAATCAGACAACCTATAGAGCCATGGAACCTCACTTTAGTTCTTCAGTCCTTAACCTCCTTTTGAACCTGCAGCGAAGTGTGACCTCAAATTTTTGTCTTGGAAGTCCCTTTTCCTGGTAGCCATCACGTCAGCCAGACAAATTCAGAGCTTCAGGCGTTATGCATTAAAAGGCCTTATTTAATCTTCCACAAGGACAGAGTATCACTCTGGACAAAACCCATCTTTTCTTCCCAAAGTTATTTCAGATTTTTCCATCAATCAGACCATTGATTTGCCAGTATTTTCCCAAATTTTACTAATAAAGGGGAATACTGAATACATTCTTTGGATGTACACAGACAACTGAGGTTTTATTTAGACAGAACCAAAGCAATACGTAAAACTAGCCAACTTTTTATTCAACTTTTTATTTCCTTCTGTGGACCTAGAATGGGAAATTCTGTCTTCAAGGTCACTTTATCTAAATGGCAAGGGACTGCATACATTACATCTGTTCACTTGCGAGAAAACCTTTACCACAGAATGTTAAAACCCACACTACCAGATCTATGGTAACATCAGTAGCCTTCCATTTGAGAGCCTCTATGGATGATTGTGCAGTAGCCACATGGGCCAACTCCCATACTTTTATTAATCATTACAAATTGGATGTGGTCTCCAGAGAGAGAGCTGTTTTCAGCTCAGTGGTGCTCAGGAATGTTTTTCCATAAGGGCCGCTCAAGGAACATAAGGTAGCTGAGGATCCTGTCCCATCAGTGATGAATGGAAAGAAGATTAACGACATCCGATAGAGAAGTTATGTCTTACCATAATGATGTCCTTCAAGAATGCAACTGCAGTCATAACATATGGGTTGTCCTGCCTTAGGCAGCCCTCGGTCGGCCGAATTCCAAAGTCTGGGTCTGGCGTCGGCTGGTGTCACCTCCTCTCCGACGTCACAATGGCTGGAGTATAAAGGCATCGGCCGACGCCATCTTCAGTCTTTCTTGCCGCGCGGTGCCCGAAGCAGAAGCAGTTCGCAAGTGCCGGTCGGTCAGCTCCTGTGTTTTCAGTACCGAAGTCATCTAAAAGCTAAGTACCCCGTTGGGGAACATTTTTTCTTGCCTCAGCCGATGTCAGAACAAATTGAGAAAGTTAATAATTGTTTGTCTTGTGGTAAACAAATACTTCATAAGGACTTCCATTCTTACTGCCTTCCTTGCCTGGGCCTAGACCACGACGTCTCGGCCTGTGCTGCCTGTGCTTGCTTTAATAAGCGTGCTCTCAGGTGCCGGGCAGAATTCGCTGAAGACTTTTTCTGTGAATCTTTTGCGTATATCATGCCGTCGGATCAACCGACAACTCATCTGCCAAAAAAACGAAAGGACCGGGACCGACATCCTCAGCCCGCGTCCACCACCGATACTACTCCTAAACCCTCCGCTAGTGCTTCGGTCCCTTCGGAAGCGGTAATTCAACCGCTCCAGGCTGACGACACAGCGTTAACACGACCTTCGGTCTCTGAGATCTCTCCGGTGCCGGTTGTTGATTTTCCTCCGGAAACCGAAGTTTTGGATCTACCCGACACCATTTCTGTAGACAAGGTTACTCCTGCACGTGGAGCTGCTTGGCCTCCTGTATCCATGTCCATCAAGGCCTTTGCACGTGCTAAGGCCGCCAGCCAGGCCAAGGCCCATCCTAAACCTACTGCTCAGGCCCCGTCTTCTGATGAACAGATCTTGTCTCTTGCTGCAGATCTTATTTCTCTTATCAGGGGGTCTCAGCCTCATCCTGACAGTGGTTCTCAGCCACCTGCAGAGAAAAGGCCCAGAACTGAGCAGGCTGACGACCTCTCTTCAGATGAAGCCTCTGGGGATTCTGAGCATTCTGATACCCAAGAAGAATCCTTCCAGGCCTACGAGGACTCTGTTGCTGAGGAATCAATTCCCTCTGCCTCCCCTCCAAAGGATTTCTCGTTTGGTGAAGTCCTGCACTCTGAGGGAACATTTTAAATGGCAGGGTCAGGAATTCTCTGATTCCAGGAAACGGCTGCGTACCTTCCTCAAGCTTCCCCAGCACAGACCTTTAGCTATTCCTCCAGTTATGGATGTTTTGGATGATGTTTTCTCTGATTCCAGTGCTAACCCTGATTCTCTCCCCCCTGCTCCTGTCAAGCCAGACAGATATTATAGGGTCCCTGACACTCACAAGCATCTCTTTAAGGCCCACTCTGTGGATCTAGAAACTATTTCACAGGGCCCCAAGGGAGTGGCTACTTCCACTGCCAAAAATCCACTGCCAGCGGACAGGGAAGCTAGGTCCCTGGAGATGGGGTAAAAGTTTATACCTCAACCACCCTAGCCATGAGGTCACTTAACTGCCTTTTTCACATGTTTCAGTACCAGGATTTTTTACTGGATGATTTGCAGAAAAAAATTAGCCTCTCCTGAGCCTATTGATAGAAAGGCATTGCAGGAACATATACATAACACTCAGCAGGTTAACAACCATTTTCTTCAGTGTGGTTATGATGCATTGGAAGCTTCATGTAGGGCAGCTATGACTGGGGCTGTGATACGTAGACATGCTTGGTTAAAAGATCAGTATTTGCCTGACCATGTTAAAGTAAAGTTACTTGACGCAACTCTGGAAAAACAGAAGCTTTTTGGTGCTAATGCACAAGATGTGTTGAAATCCATTGAGGAAAAAGCTAAGTCAGTGCAGACAGTCAAGGATTTCCTTCAGGTTCAGCCACCCAGATTCAGCAGGAATTGGCCTTCAAAGAATTGGTCCTTCCCAGGCTCTGACAAGTTTCAAAGGGGAAAAAGCAGGCGTGCCCGAGGTAGAGGGCAATACCGAGGATCCTACAGGGGCCGCCAATGGCAACCTCCAAATCAAAGAAGTGGCGCAGGCAGCCCAGCTGCACCACAAGGACAATCACAATGACTTGACTTTCATACCGCCTACCAAGGCTCAAAGAGAAACACCTTTGGGCGGAAAATTATCCTTATTCTCAAAAAACTGGCATATCTTAACCAAGGACAACTGGATTCTGGATTTAATAGACAAGGGTTACAGATTCCACTTCCATACTTTACCAATAAGACAAGGCATGCCAAACCTGCCACATCATCAAAGGGCAGAGGCACTCACTGAAGTTTCAAAGCTGTTAAGTATAAAAGCAATAGAAAGGGTTCCTCCTCAGGAACAAGGCCAGGGATTTTATTCAAGACTGTTCCTTGTTCCAAGAAAAGAAAACAAATGGAGACCTATACTGGACTTGTCAACTCTAAATACTTTTCTTATTGTGCCAAAGTTCAAAATGCTGACGCTGCAGCAACTCCTTCCCATGCTGGGCAAGGGGTCTTGGCTGGTCACTCTGGACCTCAAGGAGGCATACCTGCATGTCCCAGTCAGACAAAGCTGCAGAAGATACCTCAGATTTCTTGTAGGAACAGAGCATTATCAATTCTCAGCATTGCTGTTTGGCTTATCTACTGCGCCCAGAGTGTTCACGAAATGCCTGGCATCAGTAGTGGCACACTGCAGACTCCAGGGGATTCAAATATACCCCTACCTGGACGACTGCCTCATACAAGCAGACAACAAACAAACCTTAAAAGCAAACTTGGACTATGTCATTCAACTACTGCAGGCCTTGGGATACACAGTCAACATTCAGAAGTCAAGACTACTGCCATCCCAACAAATTATTTTCCTAGGAGCCAAACTGGGCACAGAAACTCAAATGGCCTACCTCACAGAGGAAAAACAACAGCAGTTACCAGAGTACTTCAAAGGCCTAGCAAAACTCTCCCAGCTGACTGCAAGGAAAATCCTGCAGACCCTGGGGTTCATGGCATCTTGCATTTTTCTGATACCTTTGGCAAGACTTCATATGAGAAAGCTGCAATGGTATTTAAAAAGCGTATGGTCCCAACACAGCCAAAGCCTAGAGGACGTAATCCCACTTATTCCATGTCTGCAGAAGGAATTTTTGTGGTGGGCTCAAGCAAGTCAGGTAAACAAAGGCATGTCTTTCAACAGACCTCAAGCAGGTCAAATGATTACAACAGATGCCTCAGATCATGGATGGGGGCGCACATGGAGGGCAGATGCATTCAATGTCTATGGACACCAAAGGAAAGACATCTGCACATAAACCAAAAAGAGATGTTGGCAGTGATGCATGCAATCGAGACTTTCGAAAAAACACTACAACAAGGGCATTTGCTAATAAGGACAGACAACACCACTGTCATGTGGTATATAAACAAGCAGGGAGGCACTCATTCTTATCCCCTCTGCAGACTAACAGTGCTTCTCTGGGAAAAATCCCTGAGTCTGAAGATACATTTGCGATCCCAGTTTGTGCCAGGCAAGGACAATGTACTGGCGGACAACCTGAGCAGAAATATTTTGGATCCACACGAATGGATGCTGCATCCTCACATTTTCTCACAACTAACAAAGACATGGGGAAGACCGGACGTAGATCTCTTTGCTTCCCACTTAAATCATCACCTGGAAAAGTTCTGCACAAGGACCCACCATCCTCTAGCCTAGAAAACGGATGCCCTCTCCTTCAGCTGGAATTCCCTGAAAATTTATGCATTCCCTCCTCTACCTCTGCTGACCAAGGTGATACTGAAGATCAAAGCAGAGCAACCAACAGGCATTTTGATAGCTCCAGACTGGCCAAGGCAACACTGGTATCCACTGCTGTTGAGCATAACTCTGACCAGACCGTGGCTTCTGACCCTATGGCCCCTGCTTCTAACAACACAATTACAGGACTGTCCATCAAAACCTGAAAACATTGCATCTGACAGCCTGGAGGTTACCATGACTCCCCTAGCTATCTCTTTCCAAAACAGTTCAAGAGATCTTACTGGAAGCACGCAGACCTTCCACCAGAAAAACCTATTCAGCCAAGTGGAAGAGATTCAGCATCTGGAATGCCAACAGGGGTCAGGACACATAATTACTGTGTATACCTCAGATATTAGAATACTTGGCAGAAATGTTTCATACCGGACTCTCATACTCTTCTATAAAGATTCACGCCTTAGCAATCTCAGCAAAATACAATTGTGATCCACCACTGTTTTCACATCCTTTGCTAAGACAGTTCCTAAGAGGGATAAAGAATATCAAACCTCCCAGAAAACAGCCAGTACCTGCATGGGACCTCAATTTCGTTTTGGAAAAATTAACTCTTCCTCCTTTTGAGCCAGCAGCAACTTCAGAAATGCAATTTCTATCATGGAAAACTGTCTTTCTATTGGCAGTCACATCTGCAAGAAGAGTCTCGGAGATACAGGCACTCATGGCAGTGCCTCCCTTCCTCATTTTTCATCAGGACAGAGTTTCTCTAAGAACCAATCCTACATTCATGCCAAAAGTTATTTCCAGGGTGTCTCTAAATCAAGCTATTCACCTGCCTACTTTCTTCCCCAATCCTGCTGCATACTTTGGACATACACAGGCAACTACGCTACTACTTGGACAGAACAAAGGCCACCAGAAAGTCTGACCAACTGTTTGTAGCCTATGCTGCTGGAGTACAAGGAAAAGCAATCTCCAAACAAACAATCTCAAAATGGATTGGACACTGCATCAGATTCTGCTACTCTTTCCATGGAAAAGGTGTGCCACCCAATATTAGGCCACATTCCAGCAGAGCTATAGCCACATCCACAGCTTTCTTAAGAGGAGTGGCAACAAAGGACATTTTAGAGGCTGCTACATGGAGCTCCGTGCATACATTTACCAAGCACTACAACCTGCCCTTATACTCCAGATCCCGAGCAGGCTTTGCTTCGGCAGTCCTGCAGGGCATTTTAGCTACACCATCCCTCTCTTAGTTCCATCCACCCCCAGCTTGGCTATGGTATTCAACCCATATGTTATGACTGCAGTTGCATTCTTGAAGGACATAGTACAGTTTTGTACCTACCATAAATGTAGATGTCCGATAGATATGCAACTGCAGTCGGATTTTCCCACCCTCCTACCCCTCTGCAACTTTCTTTATGGGTCCCTACCCCTATTCCTATTAGCTGGGGGTATCTCCTATGGTGTATCTGTTTATTACTGTTGTGCATGTCAGGAAATGTGTATCCATTCACCAAATTTAGCCTTCCTAGGAGGGCACCTGGCATCTGGGGCAAGAAACACTGAAGAAGATGGCGTCGGCCGATGCCTTTATACTCCAGCCGTTGTGACGTCGGAGAGGAGGCGACACCAGCGGCCGGACCCAGACTTTGGAATTCGGCCGACCGAGGGCTGCCTGAGGCAGGACAACCCATATGTTATGACTGCAGTTGCATATCTATCGGACATCTACATTTATGGTAGGTACAAAACTGTACTTTCCATCTGTGTAGTTGATCTTCTTTCATTCATCACTTCTCACCCTCCTTCCCCTCCAAAGGCTCCTGGGGGATACTTTGGGTCCAAGTGGTGAGTTAGGGCATTTGAGCAGAAATGGCCTCTGCTTTACTAATACAAGATGGGCAAACTCGATCTGAGGTAACAGGGAGAAGGGCCCTATGGGTAAAAGCTTAGCTCGAGAGTTTTTGGCTGGCGCGAGCCTGGTATTAGGCTGACTCTGTTCCGAGGGTTCGGAACCAGACCCATCACTGATGAGTGAAAGAAGATCAACAACACAGATGGAACATTATGGTGAGATATTAGATGTCCTTCAAGGATGCATCTGCAGTCATAACATGTGGGTTGTCCTGCCTCAGGCAGCCCTTCGGTCGGCCGGATTCCAAAGTCTGGGTCTGGCCTCGGCTGATGTTGCACTTTCCCCGACGTCAGAGCATACACTCGGTGGTATCCAAAGGGTTGCGTTTTGAGTCCTCTGCTATAATTACATTTTTGGGTACTGGAAGCCAGAAAGAAATGTCTGCACAAGTAAGCTTGGGCAAGTACATTGTCCTGCTGTTCAGATGCTCTGCACTGATGTTCTTCATGTTTCACTGTTGCAGTCATTACATTTGGGTAATCTGGTGGCAGGTTGCCCTCAGTCGGCCTGATTAACAAAGTCTTGGGTCCTGCGTCGGTTGCTGTCACTTCTTCCATGACGTCAGGTCGTCAAGGGTATAAAACATGCAGCCGACGCCATTACATCAGTCTTTCTTGCTGCGCGGTGACCAAAGCAGAAGCAGTTCACAAGTGCCAGTCGGCCAACTCCTGAAATTTTCATTTTCGAGTTTCAGATCCAAAGTCTTCAACTAAAAAGCTAAGTACCCCATTGGGGAAACTTTTTCTTGCTCCTTACCGATGTCCGTAAAAGTTAATAATTGCGTTACTTGTGGGAAGCAAATACCTCATAAGGATTTTTATCTGTACTGTATTCCTTGCCTAGGCCCTGACAACAACGTACCTTGCTGTCGGTGTTGTGCTTTATTTAATCAATGCACTATCAAATGTCAGTACATTTTTGCTTCTAAATATTTTGGCTCATGCTTTAATTATCCAGAAATGTTGGTTAGCAATCAGACTACCGGAATACCTAAAAAAACGCAAAGAAAACGAGACAAGCCGTTGTGGTCCAAAACTGCTGATGACACTTCTAAGCCAGTCGCCGGTACTCAGTGAGGTGTTTTCGCAGCCCCTGATATCTGCTACTTCTGATTTGCAGGCGTCTACTGAGACCCATTCAGAGTCCGGTATGCTGCAAGATGCTTCAATTATGGAACCCACTGATGTCTCTACCTTGAATGGGTCTGGGGCTGCTGTGCAGGCACCGGCTTCTGTGGGTGTTTTCAGGCCTACAGATTTGTATATTAGACCGATGCCATCTTCAAAACTAAGGCCAAAATCTCGACCTATACCTAAAAAAACAACGCCTGGGCCACATGTGCAGGCCCCTATGCCTAAAAAACATTATCAAAATGGCTGAAGATTTAATTAATCTGATCAGGGGTCGTCAACTCCCCCCTTCTAAGAGGCCTAGGCAAGACATTGATTATGAGTCTTCTGAACAGGATTCTATTTCTTCTGACTCTTCTAATGACCAGAAATTGTCTATACCTACTTATGAGGACTCTGATGCAGAAGATTCCATTCCTTTTACTTCTCCCCCTGAGGATTTTTCTTTTGGGGAAACTTTACATACCTTAAGGGAACATTTCCACTGGGAAAGTCAGGATTTCTCTGAATCTAAAAAGAGACTTGGGGATTTTCTTCTTCCTCAGCATAGGCCTTGGGCTATACCTCCTGTTCTAGACATTGTTGATGATTTTTCAGAATCTAGTATGGCTCCTGATTCTCTGCCTCCGGCTCCTTGTAAGCCAGACAGATACTACAGGGTTCCTGACTCCCACAAATTTCTTTTCAAAAATCCTCTTGCAGGGCTGCTGTAACTGGGTCTGTGCTAAGAAGGCATGCTTGGCTGTAAGAGCAAAGTCTGCCTGATCATGTTAAAGCAAAATTTTTAGATGCTCCTTTACAACAGGACCGTCTCTTTGGTAATAAGGCTGAAGAAGTTTTAAAAAAGATGGAAGATAAAGCTAAATCTATGCAAACTGTGAAAGATTTCTTCCAAGTGCAACCTCCAAGATTTAGTAGGCACTCCGCTACTAAAAACTGCTCCTTTCCAGTTCCTTCGAGAGCCACTCAAGTTAAACCCAGACATTCCAAAGGCTCTAGGTTTCAGTCACAAGGGACTTTCAGAACAAAACAATGCGGTGCCTCCTCTTCCAAATCTGGAAACAACAAGACACCTCCCGATGGTAAGCAGTCTCAATGACTTCCCTTTACACTTACCAAGCACTTACCTTTTAGCCGCCCCTTTGGGGGAAAAACTGGCTCTTCATGCAAGAAACTGGCAACTTATAACCCAGGACAAATGGATTTTAAATATAGTATCCCAGGGATACAGATTTCATTTAAACATGCTTCCAATTCCAAATGGATGGCCAGACCTGCCCCCAAATCTGTGGGCAGAGGCCCAGAAACGAGTACTTTCCCTCATGAGCATGGGGGCTATTCATCCAGTACCAGAAGGGGAAAAGGGACAACGTTTCTATTCAAGACTTTTCCTGGTACCCAGAAAAGGCAAATCATGGCGTCCAATTCTGGACTTATCTACTCTAAACACCTTTGTGGACATTCCAAAATTCAAGAAGCTGACTCTTCAGTTACTTCCTATGCTAGGCAAAGATGCCTGGTTGGCAACTCTAGATTTAAGAGGCTTACCTGCATATCCCAGTCAGGGAATCTTGCAGAAGATACCTCAGTTTCAAAGCAGGCTGCTTGCATTACCAGTTCTCTGCACTGCCCTTTGGCTTATCTACTGTGCCCAGGTTCTTAAAGTGCCTGGCTGCAGTAATTGCATTTTGCAGGCAAAGAAACATTTAAATATATCCATACCTGGACGATTGTCTAATTCAGGCAGAAAACAAGGACACTCTTCTAAACCATCTGGCATTTGTAAAAAGGGTTCTAACTTGTCTAGGGTACACTATACATGAAAAGAAATCACAACTGGTACCCTCTCAAAAAATTACATTCCTAGGTGCAAGCTTGAATACAACTGCCCAGATGGCTTTCCTTACACCAGAGAAGCAAATTAATTTGGTTCCTTACTTCAAACAGATGGCCACAAAAGCCCTACTTTCTGCAAGGCAAATACTGCAAGCCTTGGGGTTCATGGTCTCCTGCATTCTTCTAATTCCATATGCAAGATTGCATATGAGGAAACTTCAGTGGTACTTAAGTCTATGAAGTCAGCATTGTCACAGCCTGGAAACAATAATTCCTATCATTCCTTGCCTGCAACTAGAGTTCCTGTGGTGGGCAGAGGCATGCCACCAAAACAAGGGACTGTCATTCACACCACCCCCTGCCACCCAAACCCTAACTACAGATGCATCAGGCTATGCTTGGGGGGCACATCTGGCAGGGAAGTGCATTCAGGGCAAATGGAGCCCAAATCAAATGCCACTTCATATCAATCAAAAAGAAATGCTAGCTGTGCAGAATGCTCTGACCGCCTTCAAGGACTGCCTTCATCCAGGACAATTAATGATAGACAGACAACACGGTTATGTGGTACATAAACAGGCAGGGGGGGTACACACTACTACCCCCTTTGCAGACTAGCCATGGCATTGTGGAACACTGCCTTGACCTTTCAAGTACAACTACAAGCTCAATTCCTGCCAAGAAAGCTGAATACTGACAGACGAACTAAGCAGAAATCTTATGGACCCACACGAATGGAAACTGGAAACATGAATTTTCAACATGTTGACATGCAAATGGGGGAGCCCAGACATAGATCTTTTTGCCTCACCCCACAACTATTAGTTGGGCAAATTTTGCACAAGAACTCGTCACAAAAAAGCCTGGAAAGTGGACGCTCTATCCTTCAGCTGGAAAAACCTATCAGTCTATGCCTTTCCCCCTCTCTCTACTCTCCAAAGTTCTACTAAAAGTGAAACAGGACAAACCAAAAATGATTTGATTGCTCCAAACTGGCCTCGCCAGCACTGGTACCCACTCCTGCGCAATGCGTCACACCTTGCGCAATGTGTCACACCTTCCACTGTGGCACCTGCCTCAAACACCTTACTGTCTCAGCAGAACAACCAAATTCTGCACACAGAGCTCCAAACTTTGAATCTTGCAGTGTGGTGAATCACCTAATTTCATCCTTAGCATCCCTCCGCAAACCTGTGATGGATGTCATTTTGGAGGCGAGAAGGCCTAGTACTAGAAAATCGTATGCTGACAAATGGAAAAGATTCTGTGCCTGGAACCAGTCTCAAGGGATAAGCACAACAGTGCCCAACATTCCTCAGATTTTACAATACTTAACTGAGATGCTTCACAAGGGCCTGTCCTTTTCTTCCATAAAAATGCATGCCTCAGCCATTTCATCTCATTACAACACAGAACCTCCCCTCTTCTCTAATCCTCTGCTAAAGCAGTATCTCAGAGGGGCAAAAAACTTAAGACCACCCAGGAGAGCTCCAACCCCTGCCTGGGACCTCAGTTTTGTATTGGAAAAGCTTACTGTCCCTCCTTTCGAGCCAGCTGCTACTGCAGATTTAAAATTTCTCTCCTGGAAAACAGCTTTCCTTTTAGCAGTCACTTCAGCTAGAAGGATTTCCGAATTACAGTCTCTTATGGAGCCTTTCATCATTTTCCATGCGTACAGGGTATCTCTCAGGACCAGTCCATCCTTCATGCCTAAGGTGGTATCCAGTGTGGCTCTTAATCAGACCATTCATTTGCCAACTTTATTTCCCAATCCACAGAACAAGGGGGAGCGGATTCTGCATTCATTGGATGTACACAGACAACTTATATTTTACTTAAACAGGACAAAATCTCAAAGAAAATCTGAACTGCTGGTGGCATTTGCTGCAGGGGCAGAGGGAAATACTATTTCAAAGCAAACCATTTCCAAATGGATAAGCCATTATATTCGTTTCTGCTATATGCACCATGGAAAAACTGTCCGCCAGGGGATCAGATCCCATTCCACCAGGGCTGCATCTACTTTTTCAGCCTTTCTCTGAGGTGTTCCTACCAGGGACATTCTAGAAGCTGCTACCTGGAGCTCGGTTCATACATTCACCAAACATTACCATGTACCACTTTTCTCTAAATCCGGAGCTGGCTTTGCAACTGCAGTCCTGCAGGGCTTTATAGCTGGTCCTAATGCTGCATAATTCCCTCCACCCAACCATAGCTTTGGGAATCTACCCAAATGTAATGACTGCAGCAGTGAAACATGAAGAACATAGTACAGTTGTGAACACTTACCATAAATGTAGATGTTCAAGTGTATTCACTGTTGCAGTCCTGGTTACTCTCCCTCCAGCCCCCTATTTTTTTCTGGCTATACCTCTACTTTCTTTCATTATGCTTAGTGGCCCTTTTGGTGTATTTGCTTTTGGGACTGGAGGTATATATATTTTGTTTTTTAATTTTATTTGCTCCTCATTTGGGGGGCACCTGACATCTGGGGCAAGAAAAACTGATGTAATGGTGTCGGCTGCATGTTTTATACCCCTGACGACCTGACGTCATGGAAGAAGGGATAGCAACCGATGCAGGACCCATGTCTTGGTTACTCAGGCCAACTGAGGGCAACCTGCCAGCAGATTACCCAAATGTAATGACTGCAACAGTGAATACACTCGAATATCTACATTTATGGTAAGTGTACACAACTGTACTTGGGAAGGAGCCAAGAGCCACGCCCGACAATATTCTTTGGAAGGAGCCAAGATCAATACCCGGCAGTGTGGTTTGGAAGTAGCCAAGATCAATGCCCTGCAGTGTGCATTTGAAGGAGCCAAGATCAACAGCCTGCAGTGTGCTTTGGAAGGAGCCAGGATCAACGGCCTACAGCCAGCTTTGGAAGGAGCCAGGATCAACGGCCTGTAGCCAGCTTTGGAAGGAGCCAGGATCAACGGCCTGCAGCCAGCTTTGGAAGGAGCCAGGATCAACGGCCTGCAGCCAGCTTTGGAAGGAGCCAGGATCAATGGCCTGCAGCCTTCTTTGGAAGGAGCCAAGATCAGTGCAACTTCCAACTGCAGGAGAGAAGCTGACTCGGACTTCCAGGCCTTGGATAGAAGAAAAGATGTCATGTAGGTTTAGATAATGTGGGGCGGTAGTGTGTCCTGGTCCCAGTTTTGGCTAGAATAGTGGTTGTGCTAGCTTTCTCTGAATACATAGTTGGCAATCCATTATTAGGTT
This sequence comes from Protopterus annectens, assembly GCF_019279795.1. NCBI lineage: Eukaryota > Metazoa > Chordata > Ceratodontiformes > Protopteridae > Protopterus > Protopterus annectens. The sequence goes on from NC_056740.1 coordinate 540,248,067, forward strand.
GTATTTTGGGGTCAAGATGATATCCATTATTTTAGTAGGGAACCACAAACCCCTCAGGTGGGAGGTACATATGAAGGAGCCAGGAACAGTAGAATGCACCTTAATATTTTGTTAAACAGTTTAAGGAAGTTTGAGACCTCCTGGAAGGAGAGGTGATTTGGGAAAGTACACGTGCAAACCAGGTGAGAAGGACTCCTTTGCCTGTTGCAGCCTTGAGTTCAATTCCAAGAAATTAGCAGAATTCCAGTTTAGCCTATGTTGGGAGTTAATTTTGGTTTGAAGTACATTTTAATTATTCAGAAAACGAGAGCCACAAGTTAATGCAGATATTACAGCTGACAGTGTTTTGTAATGGACCAAGTCAAAGTAATGCCCTATGTATAGCCAATTACTCTGCCTTTTAGCTGTATTAAACTGCATCATTTGGGTCTTTTCCGTTATTGTGGCGAGCTCCTTGTCTGAGCTCCTTTCATTTCTGTCAGGTTATTTTCAGTTTTCCTTTCATATACATTGTGGAGAACTGTTGACTGTTAAATATGAGGTGATAAAATGTGCAAATACAGGCTGTCAGTGAGGTACTCAAAGTGGAACGTTACCTCTAAGTGGGACTTTATTTTATTTACACAGTTAAAACCAGTGACTATAGAAGAGCTTTGTTATACTTTGCCAGGAGTGAAATCCATGGAGTCATACTGGTATGTATTTTGAAAAGGAGGTCTTGATGGTAAATCAACATCCACACTGCGGCAGTGACAACTGTTACCTTACTGATAGCGTTATCAGTATGATATTTTACGCAATCATTTGTATTGTAGTTGCCAGAAGTTTTACCTGTGTCTCCAGCTGTGCGGATGAGGTGTGTCTACTTTTTTCTGATGTTTAATTACATTGCTATCCCATGAGTTAAATATTCTGCATCAGTTTGCAATGTTACCTAGCTTCAGCTGTACTGTAGTATGCATATAATGCCAACATTCACACTTCAGTTGTGTAGTTTTCCAAATTATTTTAAATAGTTAAGCAGTTTTGCTGTCGAGCATAGCTAGACTGCATTCAGTTGGCAGATTGTGAATGCAAGCTTAGTTGAACTTGGGTTGTTCTCTGCATGTTAGCCTGCCTTTCCCCAAACTGCAGTGACTGCTGTGTATAATGTGTATGGAGTCCCTTGTATGGGGGTTATGGGGGCTTTGCCCTCCACAGATCAGTGATTCTGAATCTTTTGTGCCAGTGCTTTTTCAAGTGTTTTGTCTGATACATTTACAGAAATGATTGCTGTGAAACTGGGAAGCAAGTGGGAAAACTTGTAATTTAATAGTGCGTGATGATAATTTCATATTTAAAGTTGCCTTATTTGACCTTGCATAGAAATGAAAGCACTAGTTTGTCATGCTTCAATACTGTGCATGCAAGGCATCTGTAATGTATTTTTCTGTATTTACCTACTTCTGCTCAGATTTATTGTATTAAAAGGCATTTTCTTTTTGGTGCTCTTGCGCAGAATCAAACGAAGAATAACTGTGAACACCCCCCGTTTAATCTCAGTTTAAAAGTGAATTAAAATGTACGTTGCTATTTGCTTTGTGAATATTCATTTGGCCCATTGCACTCGGCACAGCTACTCTACTTGCCGCATGAAAAGATTAAGTTGTGATGTTAAGTTGTCAATCTCGCCTTCATTCTTGCTGGATGGGTTCGGAGCCGAACCTCCGCTCCGACTCGGCCTATACTAAAGATCGAGAGCTAATTTTACAGGCTTGAGGCAACCCTATATCCCATGATGCTAGGCAGTAACTACCCAGATCTCGTTTGCCGCTTACGCTAGCGAGGTTGCTCTTTTTACTGGCTCAGGTTAGTGACTGTTTTTTCTCACAAAAATCCTAGTATTTTCCTTAGTTTTCCCCCTAGTATACCTTTTAGTCCTTTATAGGCTAGTTTCTGTTAAATTTAAAGTTTAGTCTCTTTTTTTATCCCTTATCCCTGTCATACTCCCTCCCTGGGTTAGGCCTTAGGCCCTTCCGTTTTATTTAAATTCCCTCACAGGGATTCTTTGCTGTTTGTGTGTTCCCCTGTATCCCTATTTGTTGGGGGTGTGTGTGGGTGTTTGTGTGTGTTTTTTTCTCCTAACTTTGGTTTTCCTTTCGACTTTTCAATGTCGAAGGAGACAAAGGTCTCAGGCTTCAAGAAGTGTGACTCGTGCTGTCAGATGTAGTCTCTGACAGACTGTCGCACTTCTTGTGTTTATTGCCTGGGACCCCTGCACCTGCAGGACTCTTGCTCAGTGTGCCATGCTTTTAGCCCTAGAGTCCTGCAGGAGCACAGGAATAAATTGATATTAAGGGGCTTGTTAAAGGCCGAAGGTTCCCCGGCTAAGTCTGTACCAGGGAAGCCTTCGAAACCACCTAAACCGTCGTCTCCGAGATTCAAGCCCTCGGATGGTGGTTCATCACCTGCGACATTAAGGGCTCCGGCTGGAGCCGATACCTCAGTATCGCAGCTACCTGCATCGGCTCCAGCCGGAGCCATTACCTCTAAGACTCTATCTTCAAAGTCGGCTCCGGCTGGAGCCGACGTGTCTACGGCTCCATTGGCTCCATTAACCCTGATGCCCTCCGCACGAAAGAGGTCCAGATCTCCATCACTGGAGTCCATACATTCGGCTCCGAAGTCACCGTTACTATCGGAGCCATTCCTCTCAGTCGTCCAGACTTTCCGATCATGACCTTGAGAGAGTGGTAAGTAGACTGTTCAAGTCTCAGGCACTGGCCCAAATGCTTCATAGCCTGTCTCATCAGACAGCGGCTACGTCCATACAACAGACTATTCCTCCTTCGACTCTACCCCAGTGTTCGGAGCCGGAGCTCCTCGGAGCCGTGACCGTTTTGACGTCAGAGCTGATACCTCCCCCTTTGGCTCCGTCTGCTCCGATCTTGTCCATGGTGGAGGGATCCGGGCGCTTGGACTCTCTCACCGGCTCCGAGGGGGCAAGTGGCATCGGACCCTTGTCCGACCCCGTTCTCCCTCTCGGAGTGTCGGCGTTGATGAGTTCGGCCCCGACATCGGCTTCAGAGCCGTCCTTGGTGCCGGCTGGGGTTCCTAGCTCTTCGGAGCGGGAGCTCTCTAGCCTGCCTGATAGGGGCACCTTCGAAGTCATGAGGAGCGTATTGGCCCCAGTGCCTGCTCTACGGTCAGCTCCTCCCACAGTAGTGCCTGCTGATGTCTCTTCCTACTCTCTCGCCCCCGGCCATCGAGACCCAACGCCTCAGGTTTCCCCATTGGGAATATCCTCCTCTTCCGAGGTTTCCCCTAATCCATCAGGTGAACCCCCACTTAAGAGGACATGTAAGAGGAAGCATGTGGACTCCCCCGAGTCTGTCACATCTGATACAGACTTGGATGAGTCGGAAGGATCCCCAAGGTCCCCCTCTGAGGATGTCTCCTTCTCTGACATCCTTGAAATCCTTAAACAGAGGGGGAACTGGTCTTCCCTTAATCCTTCCGAGGACGAGTCTGTTTACCTGGAGGCTTTTGGTTCTCGACCCTCCACCTCCTGGGTGTCTCCGCCCTTCGACCCCCTTAAGGAAGTGGTGGCACGGAAGGCGTAGACGGCCCCTGACTTGTTGGAACCCACCCCACAGAGGCTTCTAAATTTATAACAGCCCCTTCTGATAAACAATTTTTTATCCAAAGGTGTCCCAGTTGATGCCATGGTGGTGACGGCGGCCACTAAGAAGGAACTGGCTGATCCTTCAGTACCTGTCCATCCACCTAACAAGGAATGTAGGAGAATGGATAGGTACGGCAAGCGGATGTTCTCGTCAGCGTCCTTTGCCGTGCGGTCGCTGAACTACTTATGCCACTCCACCCGTCTTCAAAGAGACATTCTTAAAGAACTGGGTGAGGTCCTACAGGATCCATCAGCTGCTGGGTCTCAGGAAAAAATTAACTCACAGCTAGGAACCCTGAATTCTATTGTCAACTCCTCCATGCAGCTTATTTCATATGCAGCCGATGGAGTGAGTAGGGCCGCAGGCACAGGTGTGGCTTTGAGGTGTCACACCTGGATGTGGCTTTGTAACTTCGCAGACCCCTTCAAGGCGTCTTTCACTAACTCCCCCTTTGATGGTTCAGCGTTGTTTGGACCTCAAGTGAAAGATACTTTGACTAGATGCGAACAAGATGGCAAGACTCTTTCTGCCGTAGGAGTCTGTTTTTCTACCCCATCTAGACCATATTCTAAGGGTCAAAAGGGTGGAAAAATGTGGTTCTGTAAATCACAAGGAGTCATGCCTGATGCAAGAGGTCAGTTCACCCCTAGAGGCAGAGGGGGGAACAACAACAACAGATGCCGCCCAAGAGGCAGAGGGAGTCCGCAGAACCGGGGTAGCAGAGAAACCCTCTCTGACAAACCCTTCCAGCATCCCTGAGGTGTTGCCAGACTGTCCATCTTCGGAGGCAGTCGGGGGAAGATTAGTGCTGTACCCACAAGCCTGACTCTCCCTCACTCAAGACAAATGCGTGCAGTCGATCATATCCGAGGGTTACAAAATCCCCTTTATCCAAACCCCAGTGATTCAAATGGGGTCTCTTCCAGACATTCCACCCAGTCTAAGGGAACAAGCAGCACTAGAAATATCAAAGCTGCTAAAAAAGAGAGCCATCCAGCCAGTCCCAGCAGACCAGCTAGGATCCGGAGTCTACTCAAAGTTCTTTTTGGTACCAAAGAAAACAGGGGACTGGAGGCCAATATTGGATCTCGGCAATCTAAACAAGTTTGTAAAAAGAACAAGGTTCCGGATGGTCACGCTACAGTCTATTTTACCCCTTCTGGGCAAGGACAATTGGATGTGCTCAGTGGACCTTCAGGATGCGTACTATCACATCAAAATGCACAGGCGCTCGAGAAGGTTTCTCCACTTCAGGCTGGGAGCCAGTCACTACCAGTTCAGAGCCCTGCCCTTTGGTCTCACTACAGCCCCCCCGAGTGTTCACCAAATGTATGGCAGTGGTTACGGCTCACCTGAGACATCAAGGATTCCAGGTGTTTCCATATCTAGACAACTGGCTCCTCACTGCCACCACCAGGCGTCAACTTCTTCTAGCCAGAGACTACACCATCCACATTTGCAAAGAGCTAGGTATCTCTCTAAATTTTCGAAAAGTCTGCCTTGTCGCCTTGTCAGTCTATTACCTTCATAGGCGCCACCTTGGACACCGTTCAGCTCTCAGCAAAGTTAACGGAGCAGAGGGTCTTAGATATTTAAAGTCATGTTCACGTCCTTCTTCAGAACAACAAAGTTCAGGCCAGGTATGTTCTGAAGGTGTTAGGTCTCATTGCGGCAGCCATCACGCTCCTTACCCTTGCCCGCTTTTACATGCGGCTTTTTTAGTGGATGCTTTTCTCCCAGCGGTCCTTCCAACAGCTCCCTATAACACACAAGATCCTAATAACTATCTTGCAGAAAACATCTGTCTTGGTGGATGGTCTCCCCTCAAGTCCATCAAGACCGACCTTTTACCCCCCCCCCCCTGGTCACCACAGTCACAACGGACGCCTCTCTGATTGGGGGGGGGCATTTTCAGGGCAGGACAGTTCATGGCACATGGCAACCCTTCGAATGCCAGTTGCACATAAACGTCCTGGAGATGAGAGCAGTGCTTTTGACGTTGCAAGCCCTTCAAGACTCTCTTCCCCTGGGGACGATTGCAATTCAGACGGACAATATGTCCGTAGTATGGTATATCCACAAGCAGGGTGGAACCAGGTCATATCCCCTGTGTCGAGAAGCACTCAGACTCTGGCAATGGGCGATCTCTTCTCAGCGGTTTCTGATAGCAACGCACATCCCCGGGAAGTCCAACGTCATAGCAGACAGGTTGAGCAGAGCTGTTCTCATGCCTCACGAGTGGTCTCTCAAGCAATCGGTGACGGACAAAATATTTCGGAAGTGGGGGTTTCCTTGCTGCGATCTTTTTGCAACACCACAAAACAGGAAGTGCCTCGACTTCTTCACACTCTTCCCCCTTCCAGGCCATCCTCCCAGAGACGCTCTAGTCCACGATTGGCCTCGGGGACGACTTTACGCCTTTCCCCCCTTTCCGTTAATCACACAAACAATTCAGAAAGCTACCGCCTTGAGGGCCAAGATGATCCTCATTACCCCTTATTGGCCTCGACAGATATGGTTCCCTTTCCTGCATCGCTACCTTTTGGAGCAGCCTTGGCATCTGGATCCAATGCCAGATCTTTTGACCCATTAATCAGGGCAGCTGCACCAATCCCTCCAATCTCTCAACCTCACAGCTTGGTTGCTCCACTTCTGTCCCTAGCCAGGCTTCCAATGATTTCAAATTCTGTCCACGATATTATCGTAGCTTCCCTTAAATCTTCCACCAGAAGGATCTATACTAGTAAATGGCAACGCTTTTCCTTTTGGGCAAAGGCTAGGAACATAGATCCCTTCACTGCTCCAATACACTCGGTCTTGGATTTCCTAACCAAAATCTTTCACTCAGGATCTTCTTCCTCCACAGTAAAAGTTCAGCTAGCAGCCATCTCAAGTTTTCACATAGGCTTGTCGGACTCCAACATCATGTCCCATAAGCTTTGCAAGGCATTCCTCAGCGGTATCTTTTTACTCAGGTCTCCAATCAAAGACCCCCCACCACAGTGGGATTTAAACTTAGTTTTAGCATCCTTGATTCTCCCTCCCTTCGAACCTGCGGCCACCTGTTCCTTGAAGTTACTTTCCTGGAAGACACTATTCCTAGTCGCCATTACGTCAGCTAGGAGAGTGTCTGAACTTCATGCCCTCTGCATTCGCCCTCCTTATTTACTGTTCCACAAAGACAGGGTTTCTCTAAGAACTAACCCATCTTTTTTACCCAAGGTGGCTTCTCAGACAAATTTAAATCAATCTATTGATCTTCCAGTTCTCTTTCCTAATTATTCAAACAGGGCGGAGCAAAAACTACATTGTCTGGACGTTCATAGTCAGCTCCGCTTCTATCTGGACAGAACTAAACATTTCAGGAAATCTGATCAACTTTTTTTATCTTATGCTGAGAGTAAAAAGGGTCTTCCGGTATCTAAAGTAACCCTGTCTAGGTGGCTGTCTTCTGTGATTACTTGTATTTATCAACTCAGAGGTAAAGAATTGCCTTCTAGGCCAAGAGCCCATTCAACCAAAGCATTGGCTACATCTACAGCATTTCAAGCTAGATTACCAATAGACCCTATCTGTGCAGCTGCCACATGGGCCTCTCCTCATACTTTCGTTACACATTACAAATTGGACATGGCCTCCAGAAACAGGGCAAATTTTGGTTCCACCATTCTCAAGAGTCTGTTCCAATGAGCCACCCAGGATAAAGGTGCTAGGGACGCGGTCCCATCCAGCAAGAATGAAGGCGAGATTGACAACTTAACATTGAGAAGTTATGTACCTACCATAACGTTCCATGTTAGTTGTCTTTTCTCGCCTTCTTTCTTGCGTCCCGCCCACCATCCCCCTAGCCTGGACAGACCGAGAGGTTCTTCCCCTTCTTACAGGGGACCTTATCTTGCATTATTCCTAGCTCAGACAGTTGGTCCTGGGGTAGATTCAGCTTCAGTTAGTGATATTTTTGGAGTTCTTCCTTCTCCTCCACCTCAGAGGGGAGACTGAATTGGCTATGGTTTCTTAGCTACCAAACGAGATCTGGGTAGTTACCACCTAGCATCATGGGATATAGGGTTGCCTCGAGCTGGTAAAATTAGCTCTCGAGCTTTAGTATAGGCCAAGTCGGAGCCGAGGTTCGGCTCCGAACCCATTCAGCAAGAAAGAAGGCGAGAGAAGACAACTAACATGGGACGTTATGGTAGGTACATAACTTCTCATTTTTCCACCTCAGAGTCTGGGGAGAGCAAAAGGCTCTCTGCTTGTGAGAGTTGATCAGCTGACATAAGTATGCAAGCTGGATTTTTTCCAGTTACCTGTGTCATGTTTTCAGTCTGTAAAGGAACTCCTGGGGCATTCTGCCATTGCTGCTGGAAAGTAAAAGGATGGACTTTGGGTTACGTGAGAAACTTGGAACTGAAATATTTCTGCAGATTCAGGCATGTATTCATCTCTTCCCAAGACTTCACCTGAGACTGCCATCACAAGTTTTGTTCTGGTGGTGGTGAGGAGCGATGTTTTCATAATAGATTAGAGAGGAAAGCAGCCTAATTTAAAATTAAATTCAGTTATAGGAGAGTAAATTTGTGCATGTTTGCATATTTATGGAATCCATTTAGTGCTGCCCTTTGACACTGAAAATTGCTACTTTCCATGGGCTTTTCACAGTTAACAGAATTTAAAATTGACTACAAGAGAGGGATTTACTATGGCTGCACATTGTGTGAGGAGTTTAAAAACAGTGCATTTGTTTGCACCACAGAAATACTAGTGAATTTCTTTTTATTGCACTCTGAAAGAGTACATTAAGTTGGACAAATGGAGAATGCATCTTGAGTTTGTGGAGAATTTGAATATGCTGCATATGATAGAAACCCTTATTATTCAGAGTCTCCGTGCATAGATGAGTTTGTAATTGGGCCATGTGTTTTTAGTGTCACTTACTGCATATCTTACTCTGCGTGTTGATAATGGAGAAAATTGAACCTTGCCATTTTGCACAGTTATATTGTTGTAGTGGTAGTGTATACTTTGGCAGCTGGCAAGAACCAGTAACTGTAATGAACTTTATTCCAAGGCATCTTGGCGCATGAAAGCGCTTGTTTCTTTTTGCTGGTTGAGTCAAGTTCCTTCTAGTCACTGGCTCTTGGAATATGATTTTTTTATACTGCTGAAAGTGTATACATGTTTGACAGCTGCTTGTAACATTCTGACACGTTCTAATGGGTTTTTGGGTAATTCCATTTGTAAGGGGAGCTTTTGTATTCCCCTTAACTCCTTCATTTTCCATCTTTAAAAAAAATCAGTAGAGGGGGCATTTGGGGGTAGCAACACCCTTAAAAACAGAACCGACAAAGACAATCAATCTGTCTGGGAGTTGCGCTGACACAATGTTAAAACTTGCATTCAGCCACCTTTATTTATTTATTTATTCATATTTGTTGCCCGGGAGTGTCCAACTGAATGTAGGTCCATTTTCAGCGGAAGCCAGGGGAGAAAAGCTCCACAGTTAAAATAAACAGACATAGCAATTACAACATATTTACAGATGAAGAACATAGTACATCAGTAGACAACTAGAATCTTTATCTGTAAAGTACATAACAGACATTAACAAATGTTACAATAAGAAGTTCCTGCTGTATAAGTGCTAGGCTTATGAGCATCTGAGCTTGCTATAATCAAGGTAGTTAGTGGAGTGGAAAGAAAGGTAGTGGTTGGATGGGGAGGGTGATATTAGAGTGGGAGTTGCAAGGGCATAGCCAGCATGTTTTTAGGTGCGCTTTTAGTAACTTTTCAAAGACCTGGAATTAAGACAACAGTAAAGAAAAAACAAATGTGTGACCCATGTACTTCAATATCTTCCTTGACTGTTTACATCTTAAGACTATGGTGGAGAAGGAATGACTACTGCTTGCATCTTGGGATGTTTTTATTTTTGTTTAAAACTTGTCATAGACAGAAATTCATGTCAGTGTTTTTATTAAAAAAAATGAGATGCAAACATTAAAGTACTTGGGTTGACTTCCACACACACCTGACAGTTGTTTTTCATGGATAATGTTTGAATGAAAAGTAGTCGCTTCTGTTACCAAAGCTTCCCCACACCAGCAGTACAGTAACCGGCGATTATGTTGGACATTAGATTTTGCGTAGTGCTGTTCTTTGGTATTCTGGACTCACATTTACACATCACATTTCTGTATTATTGACTTGTATAAAGGCTTCCAAACTCAATGAGGGCTATACAATGCCCAAACTGAAAACCACTTTTAAAACCCATTTCCTCCAAACTAATTATGCACTGATGGTCAAGTTAAGTGATGGTATGCATGTGCAGTTTAAATGCTCAGAGTGATGGAACATGACTGGCACAGCAGATTCACAACAGTAATGTCTGTGAATGTTGGTGTGTTCTTCATACTTCACCGAGCTTTTCTGAATACTGTAATGGAATGTTGGTGTATTCTTCATATTTCACGGGTAGTTTCTGAATACTGTAATGGAATGTTGGTGCATTCTTCATACTTCACCGATCGTGTCTGAATACTGTAATGGAATGTTGGTGTGTTCTTCATACTTCACCGATCATTTCTGAATACTGTAATGGAATGTTGGTGTATTCTTCATATTTCACGGGTAGTTTCTGAATACTGTAATGGAATGTTGGTGCATTCTTCATACTTCACCGATCGTGTCTGAATACTGTAATGGAATGTTGGTGTGTTCTTCATACTTCACCGATCGTTTCTGAGTACTGTAATGTACTGTACCTTCAAAGTACTAATTTGACAACCCCCCTTCAAAATAAAAAAAAAAAAAAAAAAAACTTGAACGCTGTTGTGAAGTTTAACAGTGGCAGGTATGTCATTTTTATAAGCCAAACACCTGATGCTTTCATTGCATCTGTTTTTCTTACAGGTGCTTCATAATTAGTAGTTGAGATTTTTTCTTGGCTTATTTGCTCTCTACAGCATTCAGATATTTATAGTGTATATTTAAAGGTTTAGTGAGTGTGTTCAAAGCATTCTGAATGTTTGTTACCAGTACTGAGGCTGTTTTGTGAAATGGGAGGTGATTTAGTAATCTGAAATTAGTACAAGTTTTTACTCCCTTTTACAGGGTGTCTGTTCTGTAAATGTTTGCACTTTGTTATTGTATGCAGTACTTGCAGCCCTTTCTGATGTTTCACAGAATTGGTCAGAAATATATCTCTGCTTTGTGATCCTGCTTGACGGACTTCGTGATGCTGCTGAGTTAACTGAATGACTAGTTTTGGTCAGGCAGATTCTGTCTTTAAACTGGCAAGCTTTGATTTTCTTTTCGGTATCTGTAACAGTAGTCCTTTGGATATGTGGTACCCTCCTCTCTCGCTTCCATTTACTCATGACTTTTGCATTCAGCCAAGTTGCTAGTGCTCAGGTGATTAAGGTGGCATCCATTAACAGCCATGTTATGGGTAAATACATTGTCCCAGGTGTGTACTACAGGGTGTACTTTGGTCTCAGGAGTAACATTGTTTATTTGTGTTTGTCTGCTACAGTGTTTATCTGCAGTTTTTGTTTTTACCAGGTTGGTTTGGCTTGGTCAAAACAGGGCCCTTTTTAGGGAAGACCTGAGGAGTAAAGCTCCATATAGTACAGAAACAGTGTGTGAAGGACATCACACAAGTGTCGGTAGAATTACATTAGGATTAGTTACAAATATACCTCTCAACCTCTTAGCTCAAGAAATCTAAAAGCCTAAAATAATGGGTGACCGGTTTAAAAAAATACGGACAGATTTTAAATATTGATCTTGCATACTTAGAAAATTGCTAGAACAGAATTTGTGTTGGCATGCATTTTCTGAATTCAGTCCTCGATTTGCCAGAAGCCCATACATTTAAGAGGAATTGACCCAAAATATGAACCAAAAATGTAGACATTCTGTGAAAATCTGTACAGTTGAGCAGTATGAATACAGAACATTGCTACAAAGCATTAAGAATAATGGAAAACAGTTAATGCATGCAACAGTTCATTAAATAAATTGTAATGTACAATGCTAACTGGGGAAGAGGTGTGAACAGGAGTGTAGGACATATCATAGACATTTATTTGCAGTATGTTCTATTTGCCAATAAAATTAAAAACAAAAGACAGAAATAGCTGAGTGTATAGACCAGCAGAAATAGGGGCGTAATTAGCAAGAAGGTGCAGTAGATTAGCATGAATAAACTAGAAGTAATGGAAGGCCATTGTGAGAAAGAGAAGAGTAGGGGGGGGGAAGAATTATGAAGGCTAATGAAGTGGTATAGAAAAATTACATTGGTGCATATAAAGTATTCTGGACTTGAAGCGTAGATTCTTTGTGTTCTACATTTGGCTGCTGTACCTTCTGTCATTCACTGGAGTAACACACACACACACACACACACACACACACACACACACACACACACACACACACACACCATGAGGAGTAGGGTAGTAGTCAAAGTCCTGTCTCCCCAGGTCAGGGCTTGTCTTTGTCTGATCCTGGTGTCATAGGCAGACAAATAAGACAAGTCTTTAAAGCTTCGGTTGTGAAACATCTGTAAATATTTTTCAAGAGAATGGAGCATGTGTTGGAAGAACCAAATTAGAACTCTGTATCTTGTATCCTCAGCATGCTACCTTTTTAACAGTGACACAGTGATGTGTCCCACAGAGTTCACTGCACGATAGGCATTTGTGATGCCCTTATGGCGGGGGTCATCTGACAGTTCTAAAAGAGAAAAAAAGAAAGCTTTAAGTGCATTCATTAAGGGTGAACGAGTTGTTGCAGATGTTGAACTATGAAGTCTTTCTACCCCCCCCCCCCCAAACCATGTTAATGAGGTTGATGCTAACAGAACCTTCTTTGCTATAGTGTGAAGAACTGTGCTTGGGTCCGAGATCGTGACTGTGTTTTGATGTGTGCAAGATATGGATGTCAAGTGAATGCAGCAAAGCAAACCTCAAAAAGTGATTCTAGATGTCCATGTCAAGAACTCACACACACACACAGTTATGGTTGGGAAACTCCAGCATAATAAATTGTAGTGTATGGAGCTTTACTACATGTATTTATTACCCTAGGGGAAAAATCCAACTATATGGGTCTCTTCTCTCCTTTATATCTCCAAAGCCACTACCCCAACCTTGTCCTCAACTTATCCCACCCACCCCAAGATAGCTGGAAGGATAGCCCAGTGCATATGAAACTGGGGAAGTATTTCAAGAGAAAAAATTGGTGCTACATATAATCTCTCAGGGTACAAACTTAAAGACAAAGGGTGCCATTGGTGCAGTGAGTAGCCTTTGGAAGATCAGAAGGCTGTGGGTTCTATTCCCACCTCAGGTGACTTGATTCAGTCTCCATTGCTGACTTTGCAGTGCAGAACTAGGGGGTTGCTGCACTTCTGATTATGCTGTCTTTTGGATGAGATGTTAAACCCAAGGTCCCATTTGTCTGAACTGGTGGTGGTTTTGATGTTTGTTAAAGGTTGCACAGTGCATATTTAAAAGATTAACTTGGACAAATTTCCCCTACCATGTATGAATACCACCTTGGGGTATCCTTTGGAAAGAGATGGCCTAGTGAGACTAACCCAGTAAACAATGAGTAAGTAAATAAAACCATGTCCATTCATTTTCCTGTGCATTTTGTCCCACCAGTTCTTCCGGAGATCCTACATTTAGGAATAATCAAAGCTGTGCCAAGACAGGACCACAGTGAGGCCTTCTATTTAGGACCCCACTTAGGGTGGGGAGGTGCCTCTCCCTAGTGTGTGACTCTAGAAACCGTGGTTACAAGATAGTTCTGGCGGCCTCTGGGATTCATAGCCTAAACAGTTTTGATGGCCACTTCTGGCCAGACTAGTTCTTAGTCCCTGGCACTTTGCTGCTGTACACATCCAGTGAGAGCTGTAGGTGGTGGTCCATCCAGGTCAGGATGAACAAAGGGGTGTCCTTCAGACAAGATCTGCACAGTCCAACACTGATCATGGACGTTTCAGATGTAGATTGGAGGCACTCTCAACAGACCTTTAAGTGTAAGCGATTTAGAATGCAACTCTCAAAGGAGGAATAATATGAATTAAAAATAGATGATGGGCCTGATTTAGGCCCTAGTAATCTCCAGGCCCATCTAGAAAAAAACGTTTTGCAAGTGACAGACATGAGACCTCAACAAATGGGTGTGGGAAGAGGGGCTTGTTTTTATCCCTTGCGTATGCTGTGACTGCCTGAGAGCTGACTGTTCAGTTCAGAATGACCGTAAATCCAGTCTTCTTCCTATTGCAGTTGAACTCTGGTGGACCAGCAATAAATAGCTCTGGAGGTTATGCTGCAGAACACCACACGAAAGCATGAGCAGAGAACACCTTCTCTTTCAGGTGGACATGTGTGTGTGCATTTTTCTTTTCTTTCTCCCCGAATGAGCCAGAAAGTAAGGGCCAAGAATGGTCTTAACAGCACCCTTTTGTCCCTGACAGCATTGGTTCTTTCTCCTCATTTATATGTCTAGGGTGAGCACGTATGTGCTGCCTTTGCAAGTGTACGTTGTAATTTAGAACAAGGGAGGGTTGATAACCTCATCCATGAAGATTCACAGGATTCACAGGTAGGTACTAGGCTATCTGCCCAAAGGCATTTATAAGCCTAGCCAGAATGTGTTGGCTTTTGCCGCCCCCTTAGATTAGTTCCCTGTGCCTCTGTCCAGCAGAGCCACTGAAGTGATCCCTGGGGTAAACTTTCAGTTTCCCATCCACTCATCAAGGTTTATTTTGAAGAGTGTGTTAGCGAGGAGCTCTGCCTAATGCAGATTGGAATCTTGTTCCAAAGCACAGGAAGTCTCTGGGACAGGAATCTCTCTCTCCAGCACGCCCTATTTATTGTTGTGGTGAGGTTTAGATCCCTAGAGTGTCTGGGTCGAGGGGATAAGGTTTTCTTTAAGTGGAGCATGCCCATCAATTCTGGGTTGGACATGGCCTTGTACGTCAGGCAGAGATTACCTTGGAGTAGGCGGTATGCAAGAGTACAGCTGGAGTTTCTTCAGTCGAGCTGCATAGGGCATCTGAGGCCAGTGATCCTCTTGGTGAGTTACTTCTGTGGTCTTTCCAGCTGTTGCAGGTGTCTTGTAAGGTACATCCCAAATGGGGCGTTGTACTCTATGATGGGTCTGATGTTGCAGTTCACTTTGTATATGGTTAAACCTTCTTGTCCTTCAGACTCCAGTTCTTTTAGGACGTACGATTCATACTTAAGCATGTTAGGAAGTTTCCACAAGGAAATCCTACTTAGCCAAATTTCCCTATGATGCCCCAGGAATGATCAGGAACTAAGCACACTACTACTTACTATGATTTGGCAATGTTGGAAAGAGCTGTTCCATTCAGACCTGGCATGTCTCTAAAGTTGCATCTCTCAGCCATTTTCACATGCATGCCACCCATAACATTCCTGCAGCCTGTTAAACACACTGGTGGCAGTTCTTCATCTGAGACCACCAAGAATAGCTATTGCAACTCCATTGGACTCTGTTTTTCTTGTAAAGCAGAGACAACCCCTTTCTTGATCCCGCTGCTTCAGATCCCTCCAAATATCATGGAAACCAGGTTTACTTCTGACCAACTCATCAGCAAGGAAGGTGTCAGAACAACATATACTTTTCTGCATTTTTAGTCTGCCATAAGGACACGGTCAGTTTTAATAATCAACCTTACTTTTATGCCAGAAGTAATGACTGAGATGTCTCTCATAAAAACTAACTCCTAGATTTTCTTCTCTAACCCTTGAATAAGGCAGAAATGTCTTCAGTCATCAGTGCCCAAGCAACTGAGGTAATACCTAGATAAAACCAATAATATCAGAACCAGAACCACAGATTAGTTCTTGTGTCCTTTGCATCCAGGAAGTAGGGAAAAAAAAGTTTCCAAGCAGACAGCCTCTAAGTAGATGGCTCATTGCATTTATTTATTTATGTATGTATGTATATAACATTTGTTAATCAGGAAAGTCCAACTTGGAACAAAGCCAATTTTCAGCGCCCGGGGAGAAATGTTCCAGACGCATGTTTTTCTAACATGAGAGGAAACCCACACGAATGCATGCAGACTCTTCACAGAAGGTACCCCAGCCAAGAATTGAACTGGAGTACCTCAAGTGGCAACGCTACCGCTGCACCACTGTGCTGTCCATTTCATTCTGTTATTTTTATTGAATGAATTTGGAGGAGAGGGTAGTATGTAGACTGTCCTGTTGAGGCAGCTAACCTAGTCATCAGTCTGCGTATTTTCTAAATAGTATAAACTAGACATTGCTTCCAGGGCTGGGTTTATAGCTGCCATTCTGCAGTGCATGTTGCAGTCCAGTGCTACTATTCTGTCTGCCTTCCTAATCCCAAGAGCTTTGGGAGTCTTGCTAACATTATGGATGACTTGTTTAGGGAATCGCACAATTGTTTAAGAAATGTCCATAACAGCAGATGTTAAAGTAAGGCAGTACTGATTCCTTCCTCCCCACCCATCACCTTCTGTCCTTGGGATAGTGAGTTTTTATGTGGTGCACCTGCTCCATATGCATTTACCCTTTCCCCTTATTCCCTGTCAGGGGCTCTGCCTTGCTGTGGTCTGGATAGCCTTCGGGAGCCATATTTTTCTGCGCTTTGCTCCAGGAAGCGCACATATATCCCTTTTTGGAAAGGATCTTTAGGCCCTTTCCCAAAGTGTGGGTTACCCTGTGACCATCCTGGATATAAAAGATCTAAAGTGGCACTTGTAGGTTAGCTATCCAAAGGGAATAGGCTGATCTTGGGAGACAGATGTTTGCCCAGCCTTTGGGAAGTAGATCTGAACTCTGGAAGCGGAGAAAAATGTTAGGCTTTCTGCAGAGGATTTTTTGAGGGTATCCTTTAAGCTGGTTAATATATTTCTTGTTAGCGGTCATGATGAAGTGGAGGTTTATTTGGCTTCTTGGCAAGCTTCAGTTATGCAATAGGTGAAGTTATTTGAGCGTTCAAAATGTTCAGAAGGTTGAGTTTCCTCTCTTCTGATGATGCAAAAAGGCATGTGGGTTAAATTATTACCATTGTTACCAAACATTGGAAATATTTAATGATGTAGTTCAATAAATTGTTATATGAGAAGCCTTTAATTTATTGCATCAGGGTAAGAATATTTCTGATTATTTAATGCAGAACTATTTTGTGGTACCCCCTATGTTGGTGGTGAGTGGAATAAGTAAGGGCACTTTCCCCAGGTATAGGTGTACTTGTGTGTTCTTTTTTAAACATTTTTATTTTATAAATGGAAAGAAGGCTGATACTGTAGAGAGTTATAGCTTTGCAGTTGTGCAGTTATCTGTCATTCATTGTCCATGTAAATTGTTTTATGTAGGTGAGACTTGAAGGGCTTTGTGTGTGCGAATAAAGGAATATCTTAGAAATGCAAGGAATGAGAATAGCGGTTGTCCTTTGGCAGTTCATTTTAAGTGCATGATTTCATCCCTGTTCTTGAACAAATAAAGCGCCGTGTGATAGATTCTTTATATTTTACATTTTTAAATAAAAGAAGCGTTTTTCTATTGAAACCTAATGCTTTATTGCTTCCTGGTGTTAAGTTCTCATCGTAATTGGAAAGTTTTTCTTAATTGTATTTACCGATTCTAATTAATTATATGGCTATTTAAATTTTTTTTTTTTCTTGTGCATGTGTGTGTGATCCTTTTTGAAAGGTTTTGCCAAGGTGCTAGGTGAATAAATCTGTTTGGACTTGGGTTATTTTATTTTCTGTGGTGGAAGTCCCAATAGTAATAACCACTACAACAGTGATGCATCTGAGTACCTACCATCATAAGTTCTTGCTAATTCTACCTTCCCCAGACATACAGGTGCTACAGCTAGGTTCAAAGTGCCTTTCCTGCATTTTTTTTTTTAAATGCGTCACAGTGAGAAATAAACTTTGTTAAAAGTATACAGCTTAGATTGATCTTTTGTGGGCCTAATTACTACCGGCACGGTGGCATTGCAGGAAATGGCCATTGTGAAAGTCAGTGGAGCGTTTTAAAAGTGTCAAAAAACATACTGTTTGGGAAAGGGATTCGGCTGAGATGGGATTCAAGTTGGATAGTGATAGCATGAGAAACTTGTAAAGCCTGCAATACTTTTTTAAAGCACTTTGATAATGTGTAAATACAGTTTACACTGTTTTATAAACTTATCTTGGTAGTTTCTTTTCTCATTTTTCTGCTGACCTTTTGCTGATTATCCAGTTATCAACTTCTGAGTATGTTTGCAGTCTACTTACCAAAACATAATCTTTTACAGTAGCCAAACATTCTGTTGATTTAGGAGTGTTACTGTTTTTGCAGTGTTATTTTGAGGACAAGTGGTGCTTTTAGTGGATTTGGTTTGTAGCCTTTATAGTTTCGGAGTGATCAGCTTATGTTTTTAATTTGTATTACTCTGTTTTATGATAAAGAAGGTGGCACTGTATGGGAGGAGCAGTAAGCGGTTGCAGCATCTTCAAAAAGTATCATTTCATATTGAGGTATTTCGAATGACTAAGCAGGTATCAGCAGGCTTGAATTACCGTAATGGGTATCGTGGCATTACCTCACTGTAAATAGTGACACGATCCACATCACCACCAGTCCCTTCAGTTCTTCCTGACATTATGCTGTGGGATGTACTCCTTTAAGCATGGCAGTGTCAGGCGTGGCTTATGTAAACATTTATTTTGTGAACTTCCTTAGTGGAAAGGCTGCCTTGTAATAAATTAGGTTTCTCCTCTATTACAAAGGAAAAAGCACGTGTCAGTAGTACATGCATGGATGCAGCCTTTTGTACAGCAGAACTTTCTATTGCATGTGCCCCATCCCACTTTTGTAGGACACAAGTTGTAGCTCTCTGGTTTCTTTGCTCACTGTCTGCCATTGATTTTCTTTTACACTCCCAGGGATTTCAGGAAGTATCGGTCTGCGGTTATCTGTGGACATCCTAAAAGTAAAACATTCTGTGAAAGAAAAGGTAGCCCTTTGGGTCGCACTTAATGCTGTGTCACATTTCCCTTCTTCACTCATACATCTCCTTTTCCCTTATTTTGTCCAAAGCACTTTTCTGAACCTCCATTGCTTTCACCACTACCCTGGACAATGCATTATAGGACTGCTTACCCTTTCTGTATAGTAAGGTTTCTTCATGTTCATTTAAATTGTCAGCTGTCCACATCCCAGCTTTAGTTATAATACAGAAAGTATCACAAAATTGTATTTCTTTTCTGTTATTTGCTACAAATTCTTTTCCTTTCTGTAAAGGACAACCTTGAAAATTAGTTTATATTTATCAACATTGCTAGATGGGGCAAGTTCAACTGGGTAGAACCCATTTTTAGCAGAGGCCCAGGGAGAAAAGTTCAGCAAAAAATTTAAACAGACACAGCTAAAATTGGACATGCTCAGTTTTGTATCTAGAATAAAGTTTGTTCATTTTTAGTTCATTTCTGAGGTTGAGACCAGAAATTTTGATGGAGACTTCTGTGAAAACCAATTTCTGAACATGCTTCCCCAACATGTTAATACTGTGGAGAAGGTTGGCGGGTGTATACAAGTGAGTCTTTTAAGAGTCTACTTTGAATGTCCCTCAAGCTAGAATCTCCATGTGACCTAACCACTTGACTGTGGATTTGCTTTCATGCAGGAATATTAATATTTCACATCCATAGTGTGGAAGTATAGCTTTGTCAGTGGATTTTGTCCCAGAATGTGTTGGCCACCTTTTAATGTACTAGCGTTATGTTGGTATCCGCTTGTGAAAGAGCACTTAAATATAACAAATATTTTGCTTTCTGACAAAGTTTTGTGACATAAAAGTCATCTTGTCAGTATTATTGAATCCATCCACAAAGTAACTATTGCCATATTCTGTTTGGTTTGCGGTGCTGACCAGAGTATTCCCCATTGATGATCCATTGAACAGGCCTGAACCACGTGTTTGTAAAGTATAACTCTGTATCGTGGCAGTATTTATTTGAGACTATATAAAGCAGCTTTTAGACGGTGTGCATAAAATGTAATTACTGGTCTCAAAAACGAGACATTACAGCATCCACTCTAAGTGTTGTGTAATTTTGGATTTTTGTAACCAAGCAAAACTGTGAAGTAACTCTTGGTGTAAAAGTTCCATCAAAGCCATGATTTTTCCCTTTTTCACAGACGCCAAGTGATCATGGACTATTCTTCCACCAAGCCTCCTATGGCCATGTCTATTAAGGCCTACACTAGGGCTAAGGCAGCCAGCAAGACAAAGCATATTGCTTCTAAATCCTTACCTCAGCCTACTCCAGAGACGCAAATTATGTCCATGGCTGCTGATTTAATTTCCATGATTAGAGGTTCACAGGCCCATCCTGAGAGAGGATCCCAGCCTCCTGATAAAAGGCCCAGGGTTGAACCCTCTGAACCTATTCCTTCAGATGAAGACTCTGAGGGCTCTGTCCACTCTGATAGCCAGGAAGAGCTCTTCCAGACCTATGAGGACTCGGATTCAGAAGATTCCATCCCCTCGGCCTCCCCTCCTGAGGATATTTCTTTTGGGGAAGTTTTGCACACCATGAGGGAACATTTCAAGTGGCAAGGTCAGGAATATTCTGATTCTAGGAAACGCCTGAGGACTTTCCTTAAGAAGCCCCAGCACAGGCCCTTAGCTATTCCTCCTGTACTTGATGTTCTGGATGATCTATATTCTGACTCTAGTGCTACCCCTGATTCTCTTCCTCCTGATCCAGCCAAGCCTGACAGGTATTACAGGGTCCCAGAAACTCATTCCCACTTATTCAGGGCCCATTCTGCTGATTTGGAAACAATTTCACAGGGGCCTAAAGGAGTTTCAGCCTCCACCTCTAAAAATCCTTTGCCCTCCAACAGGGAGGCCAGGTCATTAGAGAGATGGGGTAAAAAAGTTTACACATCCACTACCTTATCTATGAGAGCTTTAAATTGCCTTTTTCATATGTTACAATATCAGGATTACCTTTTAGAAGATTTACAAAAAACTCTAGCCACTCCTGATCCTTTAGACAGGAAGACTTTGCAGGAAGCTGTACATAACACTCAGCAAGTAAGCAACCACTTCCTGCAGTGTGGGTATGATGCACTGGAAGCTTCATGTAGGGCAGCTATGACAGAGGCAGTCATTCGTAGACATGCTTGGTTAAAAGATCAACCTCTACCAGGTCATGTAAAAGCAAAACTTCTGGATGCAACTTTGGAAAAGAACAAGCTTTTTGGTGCAAATGCTAAGGATGTGTTAAAGACTATCGAAGAAAAAGCAAAATCAGTTCAGACGGTGAAAGATTTCCTCCATGTTCAACCCCCCAGATTCAGTAGGAATTGGCCTTCTAAAAACTGGTCCTTTCCTAATACAGAAAAGTTTCAAAGGGGTAAGAACAGACGTGGCCGAGGAAGAGGCCAATGCAGAGGCCCTTACAGGGGACGACAATGGCAGCCAGGAAACTGTACTTTTCATATTCCTGTCCTTTATTGCCAAGTCTTTGCATTTGTACAACTCTATTACTAAGGGTTGTAAATGTATTTCTTTTCTGTTTTGAAGAGACTTCCCTTCTGTACTTGGCAGACAGTTTGTGCTGGTTTACTTGGCAGACAGTTTGTGCTGGTTTTACTACTTCAGCTGTCTACTGTTTTTCCTCCTCAGTTTGAATAACAATGAACTAGATAAAGGTATATAGGAAAGTAAAGCTATTTCCCTCTTGTGCTGAATTACAGAAAAAAAATTGTCATAGGTGCTTCCCTTTTGCATTATGGAAGTGTTCTCTGTAGTGTGCAATTAATTTGTGGTCTTGGTGGGGTTTTTTTGCGTGTATTCTAACAGCTAATGTCCTAACTGCATTGTATTTAGTTTTGTGATCTTTATTTCTGAGTGAAGGAGATAGCCTGGGTTTTGACTCTTGATCAGGAAGTATGATTTGATAAGTAGACGTTCAGAATCCTTTTTAACTTGACTGGTTGTACAGTGCAGTCAGGATATGAAGATTATAGTTATGATAAATGTAGATGTTTAGTCTTAAGATTTAATGCAATTACACTTACTAATTACCTTTTAATTACTGGTGCCAGCCTTATACCATGTTTTTCCTTTGCATGTTTGAAAAAATATTTTAAAATATGCTATATGAGTTGCAGTAAAATTGCAGCCACAGAAAAGATCCAAGGAAAAGATTTGAGAAGATGGTGCCCAAGATGAAATGATTAAACATTCACATTTTTTTAAGTAACTCCTTGGCTTTCACAAGACAAAAACACAAGTCTTGCTTCAGGCTGTACGAATCCCTTTAAGCAGACACAGTCATAGGATATAGCTGTGTTGCATGTTTTGCCTTCAGGTTAATATTGAGGCCCCTGAGTTGTGTGCTGTAACTTCTTGTCAGCTGTAATGAATCTCCAGTGTAACCTAAAGTCATACAGTTTCTTATTGTTTGAAAGATGGTGATGCAGTTCTTAACATTTCTGTATTTTTTTAACTATGGAAGTGGCTAGATGTTTGCAGTTTGCTTTGTTAATGCTGCTCGGATTGTGTGCATTATGTGTAAATATATGCGTATCACTCCTGAGTGATGTAACAAACCATTATAATTACCTCAGCAGAGCACAGATTTTGGAAAAGTTGCCTAGTTTTTTTATGGGATTGGAAAATGCATGTACCATTCTTTGCAAATGTTTCAGAACTTGTCTGCTGTTTTAAGTGTAGTGGGTAATGTAGACAGAGTTCGCACTGTTCAGTTTTTAAACCTTGAATGGTACATTGGAATCAAAAGTAGTTTCCCTTCTGTGGCAGTGTACAAAGTTTCCTGTCTAGTAGAACACTCTAGTATTATAGCCTTAGAAAAGCAAAGTGCAAGGTGTCAATACAGATAGCTATCCTGGAAAACTGGAAGCATTTTGTCTGGTTCATTATTTGGAACTGGTCATTTTCAGATATTTATACTGATTTGGTAATGTGTTCAAATCATGGTGCTTGGGACACTTTTATAGATTAATTCTGATACATCTGGCATTGCTGTGCCCAGTTTTGTTTTGAACCCACCAGTTGCATATTTTGGTAAGCAGACTGTCAGTAATAGGACTTTACCAAATGATGCAGCACCTTTTAAAAGTTCCATTGGTACAGACTTTGTGATTTGACTTCATACCTGTGAACAGAGTTTAGTAGCAGCACTAGCTGGAAGGGGTACAATTGAATGGTTCGTAACCAGCTGGTTTGTCTTGTTTTTTGGGAGTTGGGTAGGTGGTGTTACTTCTGCAGTCTACCCTGTACTGGAGACTTGAATAGCCTGGAGAAAGCATGGTAAGTTGGGTTTTTGGCAGAACCTAGATGAAGAAAGCATGTTGTAACTCAACACTGAGGGTATGGAGACACATGGGACCGGTATGTGTGTTGTGCACATTCAACATGTCAGAGTAACCTGGGGATTCGAAGTAATAAGGAAAAATCCCCACCAGCTCTGGATGACTGCCTTCTTGTAAGGAGTAGTTCCCACTCATTGTTTGTGCAGGAAGTATGGTTGCCAAAAGGCTATTTCTCTGCAGAAAGAAGTGACACCTTCCCTCCTGGTTAATGCGAGCTGCTGTGTTGCTTAAAGCTAGGAAAAGAGTAAGTTTGTTAGCAAGTCCTTCAAAAAGTTCACACTGTGCTGTGTGTGTGTGTGTGTGTGTGTGTGTGTGTGTGTGTGTGTGTGTGTGTGTGTGTACACACCAGTTAAAACTTGATAGCACTGTGTGTGTGTACACACCAGTTAAAACTTGATAGCACTGTGTGTGTGTACACCAGTTAAAACTTGACAGCACTGTGTGTGCGTGTACCAGTTAAAACTTGACAGCACTGTTCAGGATATTGCAGGAAGGCTGTTGTACATTGCATGTTCATCAGAGAACGCTAACAGTGTTCATCGGAGAATGCTAACAGTGAACTCTGGAAGATCGATGCACAAGTAACATGATTTATTCTTGCCCTGTTCCTGTGGATCATGTGTTACAGTGGTGCGGAGGCATTGTTTCCTTTGTCATGTTTGGCCCAAATCTGATTAACATCTTCCAGAACATTTCTAGTGTGCGCCTTCCCTTTCGGGGGGGGGGGGGGGTGTTTAGGATTAGAATTTCCAGTGGGAAGGCCCTTCCCAGGGTGTTGAGGCCTCTTTAAGTCAGTGTGACTGTTCCTCGCTGCCCTGAGTTAACTGTCCCGTCCCCCCCAAGGGGAGTAAGTGAACAAGGTGTGAGGTGATGCTGGGGTTGGAAGGCTCAGAACAAGAGGGCAACAAGTAGCAACAGAACAAAAAAAATGGCCTTGAAATTTGTGCAGTCTATGCTAAATTAAACCAGAGTGATTTGTGGCGGATTTTTTACTCTGTTGAATCCAGTGAGGGCTTGCAGTAATGATTTACCAAGATTTTACTGGAATGTGGCTAGTGTCCGTAGTTTCATATCAGGGCTTCTTGCTTTTTGCTACATGAGAGTAACTGTGGTAACTGAATTGCTAGAACTTGAAAATTTCAGTCCTGAAATGTGGGGACTGAATGACGGAAAATCTGGACTTGGTATACTAAGTCAGAGGTTTCCATTTCTTGGAATATTTCCTTTCTCTCCAGCCATCTTTGTGTTCATGTGAATATATGTGCATATGCATATCCATACACACACACACACACACACACACATATATATATATATATATATATATATATATATATATATATATATATATATATACATACTTGTGTGTGTGCATCTAAAAACACATGTTAAGTGCATGCAGTATGTATAACTGAGGAACTTGCCCCCTTGCGAAAAAAAAATTAAAGGAAAAAAAGCAGTATTTTAATAATGGGGGCTCTTGTTTTGTCTCTCGACACATTTCAGTAGGGCAATGGAGGCAACATGTAAAATAGCATCTGATGTAAATCTTTGTTCATTAATTACTATTAGGACATTGGTTCCATCCTCGGAATGGATACGGTCGTTTCCAAGCTCGCGCCAGCCAAAAACGGTCAGCTAAGACCTACCCATAATGCACCTCTCCTAGTTAGTACAGATCTCATTTGCCACGTTCCTAGTCAGGCGTGCTAGCCATCTCTCTCAAAGCTAAGTAGAAAATTGTCATTTTCAGATGGTTTCTCTTCAAAATTTTTTATTTTTTAGTCAATTTAGCCTTTTCTCACTGTCGCCTATAACCTAATTCTATTCCCTACCCTTTACCTTGGTAATTTAATTTCTACCATTATTGGTACTGTCCCTCTCCCCTACATTTGACGAGGCCCTTCCTTACCAATTGTGGTATTTTTTTAAATGCCACACATTGGTATTCTCTCCCCTTTTTCTCTCCCTTATTTTTTTTTCTGTAGGATAGTCTTGTTGCTTTACTATGTCAGACACAGCTAAGTTGGGGTTTAAGCAGTGTGGCAAGTGTGGATGTAAGATGCCTAACTCGGATACACATGCTCGTTGTCTCTACTGTTTGGGCGTGGATCATATTAAGTTGGCTGTGACATTTGTGCTAGTTTTAGTAATCATACACTACCAGAAAGTAAAAATAAGCTTATTTTAAAAGGTTTTATCAAGACACCTTTTACAGAGGCTGTATCTGGGTCTGAGGTCTCACTCCCTCCAAAGACCAAAAAACATAAGGAAAAACGGAGTCACTCTGTTTCTGCATCTCCGTCAGTTATGGAACTGCGTCGGCTCTGTGCTTCACTGGCGCCCTCGGCGCAGACCTCTTCTGTATCTCTCCCTCGGTGCCGTCCATGATATTCACCCCTATTTCGGTTCCAACCTCGGCACCACTGACTTTGGTGCCGTCCTTGGATCCGACATTGCCTCCTATGACTTTACCTGCTTTGGCACCATCCATGGCCGCGGTACCGACAGTTTATTCGGCTCCATGGTTTCCAAAACTCTAATATCTGCCAAGGACAAAATACTCTCCAACTTGCGACCCGTTTTTGGGGGAGAGGTTTAGCACCTTTCTAGAAAGACCTGATTCTCCTTCTGCAGCCTCCTTTAGATCTAGTAGGAGTTTTTGTGAATTAGATCTAGTGCGGGTTGTGGACTAGCTTCTGGCAGCTAGGGGATTGCACATTCCAGCTAGACCTTCCGTCCCTCTTTGCTTGAAATCTTTTACTATATCTTCCCCTGTTTATCCTCCTCTGGCCTATACCCAGATCCCAGAGATCTCAGTACTGATGTCAACTCCGGTGCATACTGTCTCTGCTCCGACAGCAGTTTTTCCCCTGTTGGCACTGACCACCCTTGCTGCATCTGCTCCGGTGGAGCCGATGGTCTCTCGGAGCAGTGCTTGGACTGTCCTTACCTTGGTACCTAGCCCGGCACTTATTTTCTCGCTAGTGCCGTCCATGTTCATGGCTCCGGCTTCCAGTCCTCTCGGAGCTCCTAACCTGGGAGTGGGCTCTTCAGGGTGGGGTGTAACCCTGGTTCCGAGGTTGTCCTTCCCAGTGTCAGGCTCCCATCCCTCCTCAGGCGGGCCTGCTGTCCAGGTGATGGAGAGGGTCCTTGACTCCGCAGGCTTGCAGTCAGCGCCAATGACAGTATCAGAACCCCCCCCCCCCCAAGCATGCACCTCTCCCAACCCCCTATTTCAGGACCCCGGGCATGGGAGTTGCAAGACCCCCCCTTTGAAGGGAACCCTTTCTCCAGAGTCGTCCTCAGAAGATCCCACTGGGGAGCCACCCCGGAAGAAACGGTGCAAGAGGAAACACCTTGATTCCCCAGAGGAATCTATCATTGAAGACACTGTGGTGAGGGGGGAAGGGTCCTCACGGTCTCCCCCAGACAACGTCTCATTTGGAAACATTCTCGAAATACTCAAGCAGCAGGGAGATTGGAAGACTAGAAAATCTGGACTTGGTATGCTAAGTCAGAGGTTTCCATTTCTTGGAATATTTCCTTTTTCTCCAGCCATCATCTTTGTGTTCATGTGAATATATGTGCTTATGCATATCCATACATACATACATATACATATATATATATATATATATAGATATATATATATATATATATATATATATATATATATATACATACACACACACACACACATATCTATATGTGTGTGTGTGTGTGTGTATATATCTAAAAACGCATGTTAAGTGCATGCAGTATGCATAACTGAGGAACGTATCCCTTGCAAAAAAAAAAAAAAAAGTAAAAAAAGCAGTAATTAAATAATGGGGGGCTCTTGTTTTGTATCGCGACACATTTCAGTAGGGTGATGGGAGGTTACATGTAAAATAGCTTCTCAGCTGCAGGCTGGCTGTACTTATGAAATATTAATATTTGCCTTTTTTTAGTAGCCACTGCCCAGCTCTTTCCAATGGGTACTGTCTGTTTTTGCCTTTGGCATTTTTCCTTCTCAGTTGTTTATACTGAGATGCTAGTACTTTACCAATCCACTTTCTTTTTATACTACTGATGGTTGTACATTACAAGGAATCTTCCTCTGTTTCTTGTTGGTTCTAGGATGGTAACTACGGCTTCCTTTATCCCCTTAATTTACTGTGTGTAACTTAGTAGTTTAATGTTAGTAAGGCAATTCTTTTCTGCCTAATCTTGGTTCTTCTATTCTCTGTGCGGCTCAGTGAACCCTTTTTGTTCCCTTTAATTTGCACGGATAGCAGCACTTGCCTTTTGTGTTTGACACTGGTTACATTTTTTTTTTTTTGCAGCTTTGCCAACTGCTGTATTAGAGAGACTGAGCTCTGTTTTCTGCAGTGTTGAGCTCTAGTACTTGTGTTAAGTGTAGAATGTGCGCTGTGGATCGTGACTGAAAAACAGCTATTGATCCGTTCACTCCACAGTTTTAATAAGCTTCGGGTAAATGAAGTGACTTGGACACAGCACAGTTCATAGATTAGTAGTCATATCTTCAGGTTACTGGTATTTTATTATTCAAGACCTGATTCAGACTTTTTAACCCCATAAGCAGCAGTGTGTACTTCGAAGTGAATGAAGCTGCAGAGTGTGTGCGCGCCTCTTAACATGAGAGGTGCAGTGCAGTTTATTCTTGTTTACATGGTATTGTGCAGCTGTTTGCTCTGTAACATGTAAAACTCGTTACAGGGGCAAAATGTTTTTACTGTGATCTTGAGAGTAATGTTTTGAGTATGGGTTTACCTATTTGTGTGCACCTTGGTGGAGCCCAGATATTTTGCAGTGTTGAGATGTGAAGTTCAGCCTTGTGGTAATTTTAATTTTGTCTATAGTAGAGTGGTAGTGGGAGCTGTCCATTGCCCAGTGCTCAGGCTGATAAACTGTTAAATGAGGCAGTAGAAGATTCAAAGTTCACAGCCCACAACTTCAGCAGTATCCCTCAGAAGTGACATTTGAAATGTCGCTAACGTGACATTGCTTGACCCCACTTGTAATCTGGCGGGCCAGCATGTTTTCTGCATGCTGTGTACTTTGTATTTCTCTGCTATCTTAAATTACCTGGCAGTTTGCAAAGTGCTTCTTCTCACCCAGCCGTTTTAACTGTGCACTGTATAGACACAGGAACTTTGAACCATAACTTCCTCTGTATAATCTACTCCAGAAGTTGAGTGTACACTTAAGTCAGTAGCTGCATGAAGTGGTTCGATCCTCTTCGTGTGTTGACTTGTATTGTTTGTCATAGCACCCGATTTAAGCAACTCCTAATCTTTTAGGCCCTGTTCCCCTACAGTCCATGGTACTAAGTAACTGGAACCCTGGGTCTGCACCTTCCAACTCTGTCTGTACTCAGCTTGATTGAAGTGGGCATCTTGAAACAGTGCAGCAATGGTCTCATGTTCACTGACATCTATCTGTTAAATCAGCCACAGTAAGAGATGTAGCTATATAATGTTGATGGAAGCAAAGGCCTCACACACAGCCACTGCAGATAGCAAGGGTGTCCGCACCACACAGCACCATACAAGACTAATCCCAAAACACCTTGGTCCACAACACATAATCTGACGTATGCTAAGGCTCTGTGAAGTAATCTACCTAAACCGCAGAAACCTTCCTCTTAAATGTATTTCAAAAAATAAGTACTCTTGGCAACCTCATAAATGCTCATCACAGGCGGCACCCGACATGAAACCTACATCAGTGAGTCACACAAACTCTGGCCAAAAACTTGTAAGGGAAACCACCTCTCTTAACAATACCCTTGTCTTAGGTGACTCCATAGTGAGACACGGTGATGCACAATTCACCAGGCTGTGCCGAGAGGGGCACAGTCAGTTGCATATCAATTGCTGCAATTCAACACATTGCACAAGTAAATGTGGGTGTAAATGAATTGAGATGCAACTATCTGGATTATATGAAGAGAAACATGATGGAGCTCTTGGAATGTCTGAGGCGGGTATGAACCTAGTATTTTTTTGTGTGCACATTCTTAGCCTTTTTTATATACAAAATATGGCTCACTCTTATTAAACACCTTTATGAATTCTCACTTGTGACGCAGATTTTACATTTATATAAAAGTAATCAAACTGTATTAACATTCATGTTTACAAACATTATACTTCACATATGTTGCTATATATCATATAATCTAAGCAACATTACCTAAATTATTCAATGCCTGCCCTTTTTTAAATAAGAAATATGTTTATTAAACCATCACTTACGACATAGGCAATTATACATTTATATAAATGAAAACAAACCACACAGAGACAATCCTAGTTGCAAGCATTTTACATCACAAACCATACTGAAACACTCCCAGTTGTAAACATTACACATCACTTGGAATCCAACCAGTCATTTTCAGTTAAACATTAAATAGCTCATTTAGGTCCTACCTTCTTTTAAACTTCATTCCTCCAATGTATGTATTCCCACAATTCCCATTTTTCCTATGTAGTTTGCTCCTATCCATCTCTAATGTTCTCAAATCCAGTTGTTTTATGTTTGTCTGTTGCTATATTCATTGTTTCTAGTATAGTTGCTTTAGATTTTGATTTCCATTTTCTAGTAATTGCTTTTTTGGCAGCCACCATAGTTAGACACAACAAGGCCTTACCATGCC
Source organism: Protopterus annectens (assembly GCF_019279795.1). NCBI lineage: Eukaryota > Metazoa > Chordata > Ceratodontiformes > Protopteridae > Protopterus > Protopterus annectens. The sequence continues at coordinate 540,277,814 of NC_056740.1, forward strand.
TTGGCAGTTCCGATTCTGTGTCTTAGCTTAGAAAAATCATTTCCCTTGTCGCACCAAACTGCCCACCCAGTGTCTCTGACATTGCATCCTGCAGGGAATCCTTAAAGTCTGCAAAAAAGGTTCCCCTGCACGGAAGTGATTGCATAGCTCAATCCAACATAGTAAGCCAAAAACAGAAGCCAGCAACTGTGAGCTGTGTAAATAATTTATTGGAAAACAAGAAATAACAGACCGGTTTCAGCTGTGGAATTAACCTAGCCTTCATCAGTGATAGTTTGCCAAAACATCTTGTCGTCCTTATATACAATTACAGATAATTAATCATAAGATTTCATTGGTGAGCTTATAAATATTCATAAATGTTCCTTATAAATATTCATTTAGACAAGGCTGGAACAGTCCACCTAACTTTACAATCCATTTTTCTCTTTGGCATTCAATTTACTGTGCCATCCAGATTTATTAGTTCTGTCATCTACTATTTTATCAATGATAGTGAAATGAAATGTTGCTGTAGTGTGTTTTAAAGTGTGTTTATAAAGGGCATTGCTCAACCTTTTGCATTTAACATCACTAATGTGTTCAGAAATGCGTAATCTGAGGGGTCTAGATGTCTGTCCTATATAAAATGCATGGCAGCTACAGGAAGCCAAATATATGATCCAATCTGTACTCCAGTTTGCAAAAAACTTTGTCAAATATGATCCCATAATTACTACTGGAAAATTGTTTAGTCTTCAACACATGTTTACAATGGCTGCAGTGGCCACATGGCATACAGCCAACTAACTTGTCTCCAGAAATGGAAGTTTGGATCATATTGTGATGTATTGTTTCATGTTGATGTTTGTAATGGTTGAAGTAAGATCCAAGATTCTTCCCTTTTCTGAATGAGAATTTGCAGGTGTCAGATAAATGTTGTGACAAAAAATTATCAGCTAAGAGAATGTTCCAGTGTCGTCTGATGGCATCAATGATTCTGTTGGTGTTCCTATCATATGTGGTGGTAAACAGTAAGGTGTTATTTTTGTGTTGCGATTTCTGTTTGTATTTGAGAAGGTCCTCTGTTTAGATTGGCAGCATGATTGCTTGCCGTGTGTACGTAGCCCATGCTGTAACCTCTTTCCTGAAACCTATGAGCCAAATCTTTACGAAATAATTCAAAGGTATGTTCGTCTGAACAGATACGTCTCATCTCGGTGAATTGAGACTTGGGAATATTTTTGGTAATATGGGCTGGATGAAAGCTGGATGCGTGGAGTAAGGTGTTATATTCTAGGTATTTTTGAAATACTTCAGTATGAAGAGTGTTGTCATCATTCCTGCTGATCAATGCATCCAAATATGTGATTTTGCATGAATGATAGTTGATGGTAAATTATAAACCCCATTTATTATCATTGAGATACTCCACAAATTCCATCAAGTATTCAACATCAGACCTCCACACCATCCAGCAGTCATCCAGGTATCTACGCCATACATCAATTTCCCCCAAGTAAATGTGTGTAACGTCATAGATAATTTGTTCTTCTATGTAGGCCATATATAGATCTGCATATATCGGAGAAAATGATGCACCCATTGCAGTGCCCCGTATTTGGAGATAACATTGTTGACCATAGAAGAAAACATTCTTTGTGAGAACGTGTTAAGTCAAACAAATGAGGAAAGTGTTAAAACCGGATTTGTATGACTCTGATTTTTGTAGCCAATGTTCAACGGCATCAAGCCCAGCCCACCAACTGAACACACTCCCAGAAAATGTTCCCATTTATCTCTTTCATCCCCTAAACACCTCCATTTGCTGTCTACCTGAGGAAAACTTCTCTGCAGTCTACGTGGGGTATAAAAAATATCTGTGTAAACATTTCCAAGCAAAAATCCTAAATCTAGATTTTGTTGCATATTTGGGGGACATACATATATCCTCCCGTTGTTTTTGTGAATTGCTTATCCATTCTCTTTCCAATCCTTTCTAACCTCCTCTGATTGTTATAATTAGCATGCAGTATTTTGCATGCTCTACTAATTATTCCTTTTTTAATGGCATCTTCTGTTCCCTGTCAGGAATTGATACCAATTTCTAACCTGCAGTCCATATAAATTCTTGAAATCTTCCCATTCTATCATCTTTCCCTCTCTAGTTATTTGCTTCTAGTACCTTGGTTATTTTGCCAGTTTTCTCCAGTAAATTCCAGTCCTCTCTTGCCTATTGTCTATATCCCCGATTGCAGTTATTCCCATCATCAGAATCTCCCTTCTCCATTCCCGTGCTTAGTTCTTAGGATACTTTTTGCTACTTTATAGATATAATCTGTATGATTATGCTCTGTAAAGGCCTGCATCCAAAATGCCAGACTCTACTTGAGCTTCCCGTTTCATCATCATGCCTTTCCACTTTGAGTTATAGTTTTCTGCTTGTGCTGTGTATGGGAGCCTTAAAGGACAACAGTGGGATTCTAGTATTAAATGCTCAACTTCTCTGTCCTTTTTCTCCCTATTTACTGTCTCTACTATGACTAAACAACAATGCAACATTTAAAATATTTTAAATGGACTGTTTCTGTCCACTAGAACAATACATTACTGTGCTGTGGCGGTTTCACTTTCAGAAACTTTTATCCCACCCTGTAAAAGCTTGCTACAGTCTCCAATTCATTGAAGTCATCAAGGCCAATGAATACAGGTAGTTTTCTGGCAAATTCCCTCCCCAAACTGACATCACCGCGACTGTCCGAAAAACCCTCCCATGTTGTGATGTCACAGTTCCCTGGCCCTTCCTCTGCCCATACAGAAAGTAAAGGCTAGAACAATGAAAACAGTACATGAGTCAAGTCTCCTGCTGTGAGCTGTCGGTCACAGCAGGTAATAGCTCAAATTACCCTTAGCACTTTGACAGCTAGGGATGTTATGTGTGAAGGGGGATGGGAGATGAGTCAAAGTAGTACAATTCAGGCTTTACAAAAGACTGTAGTTTAGCCATTCTAAAAAGGAGCAGCAGTAAAAAGCACTTTGAAAGTCTGTTCTGTGGCATTTGAACTGTTTGTGTTTTAGTCATTGAATGGCATGAAATGTTACTTAAAACTGACTGAAAGACAGCAGTGTGTGCATGTAAAATCAATGCAACGACAGGAGCGTCATGTAATTTTTTTATAGACAGGCACTGCACTGTGGGATACATAGAAGCAGACTAAATCAGAATTATTTCAAGATGTCTGACTCCATGTGGTCAGACTCAGAAGTTGCCTATAAAAATATTTAAAAAACTGTAAATAGTCCCAGAGTGGTGTAAACATGTAGGAAACACCAAACCATGATGAAAGAAATGTTTTTTTCAGTGTCTGGATGCAGTTCTCCTTTAACTATGTAGTTCTGGGATGCCCCTTCAAATTGAATAATCCCAATCCACTTTATTCTACTGGAAGAATCAGGTTATCCCCCTTGACTCTTGCCTTTTTCCCCTCCCAGATAGTCCTTCAGCTCTTTATTAATTGCTGTCCACATCTTCTCTGATGGTTGATTAAAAATGTGCTTGATCTGTGTATAAGACTAATGGGACTAAAACATTTTACTGCTTGTATCTTACTATCCATACCCATATAATAATCTTCCATTTCATCAGTTTTTGTATTATCTTTTGTTTAGTCTCTTCCAACATATCCTTGGCTGCCACACCAGAATCATTTTTAATCCATACTCCTAAATGCTTCATTTTATCATGTCCCCAAAAATATGGATACTGCTGAACCAATTCATATATGGGTACATAATTTATTGCTATTGCCTTTGTTTCAGCTTCATTAATTTTGTATCCCAAAAAGATTTGAAACTGTCAAAATGTTCCACAGCACTGTAATGTCTTTCTGGTTTTCTCGGATATAAAATTATATCATCTACAAATAGAGCCAGCTTTTTATGATTACCGTGACAATTATATCCCTGAATTTGAATCCTTTTCTTTGCCAGTGGTTCTAAATATAATGCAAATAAAGGGGAAATGGGACACACCTGCCTCCTTCCTCTGTTCAAGCAGAAATTATCAGAGAGGACCCCATCCACATTAGTTTTCATCTCTGATCCCTCATATATCATCTAATCAACCTCATAATGTTTTCAGGAAATTCAAATGCTTCTATTGCCCTGCTCATAAATAACAGCTTACTCTGTCAAATGTTTTCTCTGCGTCAAGACCTACCAATAACTGTGGTATTTTCTTGTATTCTTCGCTATGGATCATCAGTGTTCTGTTAATGTCAAATGTTTGCCTCCCCTCCACAAAAACACATTGATCCAGATCTATCAATTTTGGCATTACTTTTGTCATTTTTATCTGTTATACACATAAGCACTTTAAAATCCTGGTTTAGTATTGAAATGAGCCTATATGAAGCTGGATCTTTACCGTATTTAGGTATTACGTCTACCACTGCCTTCTTCCTGGATGTTGGTACTTCTCTTAAAATACTGTTATACACCTTCCAGATCTTTATCATTTTTTTCCCTCCTAGCTTCCAAACGTCCACAGGAATGCCATCTATTCTTAGGAACTTTCCCGTAGATTGGTTATACATCACAATTTTTTCTCATATCCTCCGATTCTAACTGTTAGTAATTGAGCTTCGTCTACTTCAATCTTGGCATATTTAATTCTTCCTTAAACATTTCCATTTGTATCTTTTCTTGATTTCCATATTTCTGTGCTTTATACAGACTTTTACTGAATTTCCAAAATATTTCTAATACCTGTACAGGATGTCTTGTTACCTTCCTTCTTTATAGGCTCCCTAAGCTTGGCGATAGCCCTTTCTACTTTCTGTTGCCTGAGTAGTGCCAAAAGTCTTTGTGGTCTAGTGTTCTTATCAAAAAGTTGCTTAACAGCAATCTTTCTAAACTGATGTATATTATTGAGGTAATCCCTTATTTTCCATTTGGCATTCTGCAGTTGATCCCCCTCTTGTATTGAGGTTCGCCCTATTCTGCAATGCTTTAACATTTGTCAGTCCCTCTAAATAATCCTTGTTACTTCATAACCATAGCTCGCTTTCTTTTATTTCCACCCTGTTTTTAAACTCCACCTTAATTTTATCCCACTCCCTAGTTATAGTTTCAGAACCAATTCCTATCTTCCCATATAGCTTCTGAATAATCCCCACTACCCATTCCTTAAATTCCTCTCTCTTCAACAGTTTGGTGGGAAAGTACCAGTGTCTCATTTTTATTTCATTACCCTGTGGTTTTTATTTTAGTTGGCATATGATCTGAAATAGTTACTGGGTGCGTGTCAAGACCTTCAGTTAAATCCACATGTTCCTGTGAAATGTAAATTGTCTTGCCTAGCCCAGTTTTTATGTCTTGAGGAATATGTAAATTCACTCCGATCTACTATTACTGAATTCACATCTTCCATGCCAAATGTTTTCACAAATTTCTTCAAGAGTCTACCCTCATTTGTTATACTTTCCCTTCTGTGCCCCCCAAATGCATCTTCACTACTGCAAATCAAATTCCGGTCCCCACCTATAAGTAATATTCCTTGCTGAAAACTGATTATTTCTCCCAGAATTTCTTGAGCTTCATTGTATCAGTTTTAGGTGGACTATAAATACATGCCAGTGTAGTCCTACTCGCTTGCAAGTAGACACTTCGCACTACAAATCTGCCATTATTATCTTTTTATCGTCTTCTATCACTATTGAAGCTCCTCTTGCAATTAATATAAGTACTCCTCTTTTCCTTTGTCCCAGATATTCAGCTGAATAACTATCCTGAAAATCTTTTTTATCAAATTCACATGTTCAGTTCTTGAACTTTTATGTAGTTTCTTGTCATATCCGTTGTCTCACATCTTACAAAGCTTTGTTTTATTGAAGGCCCTCAAAAATACCCCTCTAAAACCTATTAGTTTTTTGTGTTAGTATTAAATTATGTACATCTTGAAATATTGAAGTTTTGCCCTCCTAATAGGAACAAATGTCCCAAACTGACAGCGACACTCCGAGACTTGAGTTAACCTAAAATAAAGGTTATCCATGCTAAGACACATGGTGCAGTCTGCACTTATAGTAAATGCTAACTGGTTTTGTCTTATCTTTATAGTTCTCCCAGCTGGGAAACCTCCCGAATGCTTTCAGAGAACATCTCCTAGCCAAATTCTGTCTCCTTTTTTTTTCTTCTCCCAGCCAGTCACAGACCACCAGACTGTAACCAACTTCTTTTTATCAGATAGTCTTCATGGAGACCTGAGGGCTAGGTACCGAATTGCTGCAAAGCATACATTCATTTGCTAGAAAAAAATCCTCATAATCAATGCTCTTAGGAGAAAGCAAGTAAATGAAAATGTGTTGCTAAATCAGCCCAAGATCCTGAATTCAGTTATTTTCCCCTTGCAAGAATGAGAAAAAGCACATTAATTTTTCTTGTCATGCTTTTTTATACATTGTAGTGCCTACATTTTTTAAAACTGCACAAGAAGAAAGAAGGGAGAAAAAAACAGCAGCACCTGTTTACAATCCCCATTACACTTAAAACACACAAAAAAAACTGAAAACTTTACTCAAAACTATATACACTACAAAAAACAGTATGGTTAAGAAAAACATTTTCTTTACTTTCTCATCATCTTCCCCTCCCCAAAGCATTTTTCCAAACATTAATGACATGAAGTAGGGAAGCACCTTTTGATTTAATTACAGCATTGTGTTTTTGGGTAGGAGTCTTATTAGCATGGCACATCTTGACTTGACCATATTTGCTCACTCTTCCTTCCAAAAGCACTCCAAATCTGTCAGATTGTGAGGGCATCTCTTGTGCACAGCCCTCTTCAGGTCACCCCACAGATGTTCTATTGGATTTAGTTCTGGGCTCTGGCTGGGTCATTGCAAAACTTTAAATGTGAAGTTCTGTCTCGCCGTCCATTCTTACTGATGGGGTTCGGAGCTGATCCCTCTGCTCCGAGTCTGCCTGCTACAAAGCTTGAGGTTTTCAAATAGCTCGAGGCCAAGTCCCTATCCCATGATGCACCTAGAATTACCCCAGATCTAGTTTTCCACTGCAACATATCGGAGGATTTTCTTCGTGTTTCACTGTTGCAGTCATCACACTTGGGTTATCTGCCTGCAGGTAGTCCTCAGTCGGCCCGAATACCAGAGTCTTGGGATTTCTGCATCGGCTGTCACCTCTTCCATGACGTCAGATTATCAGGGGTATAAAACATGCAGCTGACACCATTACATTAGCTTTTCTTGCCACGCTCTAGCCCGAAGCAGAAGCAGTTCGCAAGTGCCAGTCAGCCGCTTTCTGAAATTTTCGTTTTTCGAGTTTCAAACCTGAAGTCTTCTAAAGGTAAGTACCCTGTTAGGGATCCTTTTTTCTTACTCTAACCGATGTCAGAAAAAGTTAACAATTGTCTTGCCTGTGGAAAGCAAATACCTGAGTTTTTCATTCTTACTGTGTCACATGTTTAGGCCCAGACCACGACGTCCCTTGCTGTAAGTTTTGTGCCTTGTTCAACGTCCAAACTATTTGTTGTCAGGCTATTTTTGTTGCTAAATTCTTTTGCTCTCGTTCACCGTATTCCGAAATGGATTTGATAAGCCATCCGACTACCGATCTTCCGAAAATATGCAAGGATAAAGACAGAGACAGACTGCATAGGTCCAAAAACTGCTGACAACGCTTCCGTTAAGCTAGTCGCCAGTACTCAGGTGCTTTCACAGCCCCTGTTACCCATTTCTGCAGATTCGCAGGCCTCTACTGAGACCCATTCCGAGTCCTGTATGCCACCAGATGCTTTGACTATGGAACTTGCAGATGTCTCTACCTTGGATGGGTCCGGAGCTGCTGTGCAGGCACAGGGTTCCGAGGGTGTATTCAGACCTTCCATTGTTCGTATTAAAGTGACTACTTCATTAATGACTAAACTACTGAATTTCTCAAGCCCAGAGTTCGCACTACGCCTAGGAAACTGACGACTAAAGCGCATTCTGAAGCTCCCATGCCACAGAAACAAATGCTTAGAATGGCTGAAGACCTTATTACTTTAATTACGGGAAGCCAGCCTTCCCCCTCTAAAAGACAAAGAATTGATTTTCCTTCTGATTCTGCAGACCATGAGTCTGATGACTTTGACCCCTGTGATTACCAGGACATATCCTTATCTACCTATGAGGACTCGGAGCAGAGGATTCCATTCCCTCTGCCTCCCTCCCCAGAGGACTTTTCTTTTGGTGAAACCTTGCATACCCTAAGAGAGCATTTCCACTGGGAATGCCAGGAATACCCACAGTCCAAAAAGAGACTCAGGGAATTTTTACACTTGTCTCAGCATAAGCCACTAGCTATACCCAGTGTTCTGGATATTGTAGATGTCTTCATGGAATCCAGTCTTACTCCTGATACTTTACCACCAGCTCCTAGAAAGCCTGACTGGTACTACAGAGCACCAGACTCTCACAAATTTCTCTCTAGAAATCCCACTGCGGATCCAGAGGCCATTTCCCAGGGACCTACCCCTTCGGACAGGGATTCTAGGGCTTTTAGACAGATGGGGTAAGAAGGTATATACCTCTGCAACTCTTGCCATCAGGGCTTTAAATTGCCAGTTTCACATGTTGAAGTACCAGCAGCATATTATGGAACTAATTAAACAAAAAATGTTGTTGATTCCTGATTGTGCAGAAAATAAAGCCTTACACGAGTTAATGCATTCGGCAAACCAAGTTGGTAAACATACTTTGCAGTGTGGTTTTGATGCCTTAGAAGCATCTTACAGGGCTGCTGTTACTGGGTCTGTTCTGTTAAGGCATGCTTCGCTAAAGGGACAAATCTTGCCAGACCATGTCAAAGCAATATTACTAGATGCTACATTAAACCAAGAATGTTTGGCTCAAAAGCAGAAGTTCTTAAAAGGATGGAGGAAAAATCTAAATCTATGCAAACTGTTAGATTTTTTTACAGGTACAGCCACCTAGATTCAGTAGGCATTGGCTTTCAAAAAACTGGTCCTTTCCAGTCCCTCACAGACCTTCTCAGTCCAAACCCAGGGGCAGCAGACCACCAAGACTACAGTCTCATAGTATGCACAGATTTAAACAATGGAGTATTCCCTCTTCAAAAACAGGGAGTGGTAAGCCACCCTCTTATGGAAAAAGTTCAGAATGACTTGTCCTTCATCCTTCCCAGCCATGCCCAAGTACTTGCACCCCCAGGAGGAAAACTCGCCCTCCATGCAAAAAACTAGGAGTATATTACCCAGGACCGATGGGTCTTAAACATTGTATCCCAGGGATAGATTCTACTTCTACTCACTGCCAACCCCAAGCGGATTGCCAGGCCTTCCTCCAAACCAGTGGGCAGAGGCCCAAAAGCAAGTACTTTCTCTTCATTATTAGGGCTATTCAACCTGTTCCAACAGAGCAAAGGGGACAGGGTTTATACTCCAGGCTGGTCCTGGTGCCCAGAAAAGAGAACTCTTGGTTCCCTATTCTGGATCTGTCCACTCAAGTCCATCCTGGCGGTACCAAAATGCAAACTGCTTACACTCCAGCAGCTGCTTCCTATGCTAGCCAAGGACTCCTGGCTAGTCACCCTAGACTTAAAAGAAGTTTATCTGCACATCCCCATAAGGGAATATTGCAGGAAATATCTATGTTTCAGGGCAGGCTCTATGCACTATCAGTTCTCTGCATTTCCCTTTGGCTTATCTACTACACCTAGGGTATTCACAAAGTGTTTGGCTCCAGCCATTGCATACTGCAGGCAGAGAAATATTCAAATTTACCTATACTTGGACGATTGCCTGATTCAGGCGGGCAGTTAGGAATTGCTACTTTAGCACCTGACGTTTGTAAAGATACTCCTAACTTATCTGGGGTATATCATCAATGAAAATAAATCACATTTGGTACCCAGCCAAAAGATTGTATTCCTGGGAGCAAGCTTGAACGCAACTTCCCAGATGGAATTCCTCACTCCAGAAAAGCAGGTTTATTTGACAAATTACTTCAAACTACTGGCCACCCAAACCCAGCTATCTGCAAGAAAAATACTGCAAGCCCTAGGGTTCATGGCCTCATGTATTCCACCAATTCCATATGCAAGTCTGCATATGAGGAAACTTCAGTGGTACTTAAAAAGTCTCTGGTGTCAACATTCTCAGGACCTGAAAACAGTGATTCCTATCATTCCTTGTCTAAGGGCAGCGTTCCTTTGGTGGGCAGAGGCTTATAACCACAACAAGGGATTCCCTTTCACTCTACCCCCCCCCCTGCCGCCCAAACCCTGACAACAGACGCATCAGACTATGCATGGGGGGCTCACATGGCAAGCAAATGCATTCAAGGCAAATAGAGCCCAGGACAAATTCACCTGCATTTCAATCAAAAAGAAATTTTAGCTGTACAGAATGCACTGATGGCCTTCAAATACCTTATCCTGCCAGGACAACTCTTAAAGACAGACACCACTGCAGTTATGTGGTACATAAGCAGTGGGGGGGGGGGACTCATTCCTACCCACTCTGCAGGTTAGCCATGGCTCTGTGGAACACAGCCTTGAGCTATCAAGTGCAGTTGCAAGCTTAGTTCCTGCCAGGTAAACAAAATTCTCTGGCAGACGACTTAAGCCGAAATCTAATGAACCCACACGAGTGGAAACTGGAACCCAACTCATTCAAACTTCTAATACACGGGTGGGGGACACCAAAAGTGGACTTCTTTGCTTCCCCCCCAAAAACCAACTGAGCAGATTTTGCACCAGTATTCCATACAGCCAAGCATGGAAAGTAGAGGCCCTATCCTTTACATGAGAGAAACTCTCAATCTATGCCTTTCCCCCTCTACCCCTCTTTTCAAAAGTACTACTCAAGATCAAACGGGACAGGCCAAGGACAATCCTTATTGCACCAGACTGGCCACACCAGCACTGGTACCCACTCCTACACAGTCTGACAACACTGCCACCCTGGCACCTACATCATACTCCCTCTCTGCTGTCCCAGCAGGAGGGACAGATTTTGCATCCTCAGCTGCAAATCCTGAACCTGGCAGCCTGACTTTATTCCCTGAATACATCACCAGCAACCCTCAGCAAACAGGTGCTGGAGGTTATCCTTGAGGCCAGGAGGCCTAGTACAAGGAAATCCTATTCGGAAAAGTGGAAAAGATACTGTTCTTGGAGCCAGTCTCAAGCAAATGACAGAGCCGTGCCCACCTTAGCTCAAATCCTAGATTATTTAGCAGAGCTGCTCCACAAAGGCCTGTCCTTCTCGATTAAGATTCATGCTTCTGCCATCTCGGCTCGTTACAGTACTGAACTACCCCTCTTCTCTTACCACTGATCAAACAATTCCTGAGAGGAGCTAACAATTTAAGACCCCCAAGGAGAGCTCCCACTCCTGCCTGGGACCTTAACTTTGTACTAGAGAAGCTCACGCTCCCCCCTTTTGAGCCGGCTGCTACAGCAGAGTTAAAATTCCTCTCTTGGAAAACAGCCTTACTTCTAGCCATCACTTAAGCAAGAAGAGTGTCTGAGTTACAGGCCCTTATGGCTGTGGAACCCTTTATTATCTTCCTTGTGGACAGGTTTTCCCTCAAGACTAACCCATCATTTATGCCCAAAGGTGGTATCCAGTGTGACTTTAAACCAATCCATCCATTTACTCACCTTTTTTCCTAATCCTCAGAATAAAGGGGAAAGGATCCTGCACTCCTTGGATGTACACAGACAGCTCAGGTTTTACCTTGACTGGACTAAACCTTTTAAAAAATCTGAGCAGCTGCTAGTCAGCTTTGCTACAGGGGCAGAGGCAGGACCATTTCAAAGCAAACCATTTCTAAATGGATAGCACACTGCATCCATTTCTGCTACAAACACCATGGAAAACCTACCCCACAGGGGATCAGACCTCATTCCACTAGGGCTACTTCAACAGCATTTCTCGGGGGAGTCCCTACTAGGGACATCCTGGAAGTTGCAACCTGGAGTTCTGTACACACCTTCACCAAACATTTACCACTTGCCTATCTTTTCTAAATCCAGAGCTGGATTTGCCACAGCAGTATTACAAGGCCTGCTAGCCAGCTGTAATACTTCTTGACTGCCTCCACCCTTCCTCATCTTTGGGGAATCAACCCAAGTGTGATGACTGCAACAGTGAAACACGAAGAACATAGTACAGATGTTCTTCGTGTTTCACTGTTGCAGTCATACACTTGGGTTATCCAGCTGGCAGGCTACCTTCAGTCGGCCTGAATTCCAAAGTCTAGGTCCGGTGTCGGTTGCGGTCGACTCTTCCCTGACGTCAGTGCACCAGGGATGTAAAAGATGCAGCCGACGCCATTTTCTTTAGTCTTTCTTGCTGTGCGGTGCCCGAAGCAGAAGCAGTTCGCAAGTGCCGGTCGGCCGACTCCTGAGATTTTCGTGTTCAAATTTCAGATCCGAAGTCTTCATTAAAAGCTAAGTACCCAGTTGGGGAAAACTTTTTTTTCTTGCTCAAGACTGATGTCAGAAAAAGTTAATTGTATTTCTTGTGGGAAGCAAATACCTCATAAGGATTTTCATTCTTACTGTATTCCTTGCCTAGGCCCTGACCACGATATTGCTTGTTGTCGGTTTTGTGGTAGATTTAACCAGCACACTATAAAGCGCTGGTACGATTTCGCTTTTCACTATTTTGGCAGAAGATTTAATTACACGATGCTGTCCGATAGCCAGCTGACTACCGCTATTCACAAGAAACGCAAAGAAAAAGAAAGGGACAGGCATCGGAGGTCTAAAACCAACGAGGCTTCTTCTAAGCCAGTCGCCGGTTCACCGGCTCTCAGTGAGGTGTTTTTGCAGCCCCTGACTCACACTACTTTTGACCCGCAGGCTGCTACAGACTCCCACGTGGAGTCGCCTAGGCCGCTGGAAGCTCAAGGTATTGGACCTTCGGAAACTATTCCCTCTGATTGGTCTGGAGCTGCTGAGCAGGCATCGGCTTCTGAGGGTGTTTTCAGACCTACTCAGTTGTACATTAAAGTGAATCCAGTTTCAAAGGCAAAGACTAAAAGCATCTTTAAAGACAAAGAAACAAGTACAGCAGCCTCATGGTCAGGACTCTATGCCCAAAAAACAGATGCTCAAAATGGCCGAAGACTTAATTACTTTGATCAGTGGTTCCTATCCCCCTCCTAAGAGGCCTAGGCAAGAGACAGAATATGAATCATCAGATCAGGTTTCCATTTCTTCAGATTCCTCTTCTGATCAGGAATACTCTCTTCCTCCCTACGAGGATTCTGATGCTGAAGAATCTATCCCTTCAGCCTCTCCTCCTGAGGATTACTCTTTTGGGGAAACCTTGCATACCATGAGGGAACATTTCCACTGGGAGAGCCAAGATTATTCTGAATCTAAGAAAAGGCTTAGGGACTTTCTTTTACTCCCACAACACAGACCCCTAGCTATTCCGCCTGTGACACTGTAGATGTATTTTCAGAGTCCAGTCTGACCCCTGACTTCTTACCTCCAGCTCCTGTTAAGCTGGACAGGTACTACAGGGTGCCTGACTCTCATAAATTCCTTTTCAAAAACCCTGCTGCTGACCCAGAAACTATTTTTCAGGGTCCCAAAGGGGTCACGGCATCCACTGCAAAAAACCGTACCCCCTCCGACAGGGATTCTAGGGCATTGGACAGATGGGGAAAGAAGATTTACACCTCTGCTACCTTGGCTGTAAGTGCTCTAAATTGTCAATTTCATATGCTCAAATAGCAATGTATTATGTTACTGCTTAAACAGAAAATGTTGATAAATTCTGAAGGTGCAGAAAACAAAGAAATGCAGGATTTATTGCATGCAGCTGAGCAAGTAGGAAAGCATACTTTGCAATGTGGTTTTGATTCTTTGGAGGCCTCCTGTAGGGCCGCTGTCAAGGGTTCTGTCATTAGGAGGCATGCTTGGTTAAAGGAACAAAATTTACCAGATCATGTTAAAGCAAAATTATTAGATGCTCCATTACAGCATGATACTTTGTTTGGTGTTAAAGCAGAAGAGGTGTTAAAGAAAATGGAGGACAAAGCTAAATCTATGCAAACAGTTAAGGATTTCTTACAGGTACAGCCTCCAAGATTTAGCAGGCACTGGCCTGCAAAGAATTGGTCCTTTCCAGTGTCAGACTGACCACAAAGGGGCAGATACAGACGCCCAAGAGGCAGATCCCAGCCCCAAGGTTCGTACAGGTCTAAACAATGGGGTACTTCTACCTCCAAAGGTGGAGAAGACAAATCACAGCCTTACAGGAAACAGTCCCAATGACTTCCCCCTGCCTACGCCAAGCACTTATCATCTGGCAGCACCTTTAGGGGGAAAACATAGCACTTTTTTCTCAAAATTGGCACATAACCCAGGACAAATGGGTCTTAGACATAGTGTCACAGGGCTACAAGTTTCACTTTCATACCCTGCCAAGGGCAAACGGTTGGCCAGACCTACCAAAAAAACAATGGGCAGAGGCACAAAAACAAGTCTCATCCCTCATGGACATGAGGGCTATTCAACAAGTACCAGAACAAGAGCAGGGACAAGGATTTTATTTGACTGCTCTTGGTACCCAGAAAGGACAAAGCCTGGAGACCAATACTGGACCTATCTATTCTAAATGCATACCTGGATATACCAAAATTCAATATGTTGACATTACAGCAGCTTCTGCCCATGCTGGGCAAGAAGGCTTGGCTTGTGACTTTAGACCTAAAAGAGGCATACCTGCATGTCCCAGTCAGACAAACGTGCAGAAGATACCTCAGATTCAAAGCTGGCTCAATGCACTATCAATTCTCTGCATTGCCCTTTGGCTTATCTACTGTGCACAGGGTCTTCACAAAGTACATGGCACCAGTAATTGCATTCTGCAGACAGAGGAATACAAATATATCCTTATTTGGATGACTGCCTCATTCAAGCAGAGAACAAGGACATTCTACTACAGCATCTGGCGTTTGTAAAAAGATTACTACCATGCCTAGGGTACACAGTCAATGAATAAAAATCAAAGGTAGCACCCTCTCAAGAGATAATATTCCTGGGTGCAAGCTTAAATACAACTGCCCAGATGGCTTATCTCACGCCAGGCAAATAAAGGCACCTGACTACCTACTTCACACTGCATGCGACAAAAGCCCAGTTATCTGCAAGAAAAATTCTGCAGGCTTTGGGATTCATGGCATCCTGCATTCTACTAATTCCATATGCAAGACTGCATATGAGGAAACTTCAATGGTGCCTAAAAAGTGTTTGGACTCAGCATTGCCACAGCCTGGAAACCATAATTACTCTCATTCCCTGCCTGCAACAAGAGTTTCGATGGTGGGCGAAGGCCTGTCACCAGAACAAGGGACAGCCATTCACCTTACCCTCAGCCAGGCAGACATTGACAACGGATGTATCAGATTATGCCTGGGGGGCACACATGGCAGGAAGATGTATTCGAGGCACATGGTCCGCCAACCAAATGCATCTACATATCAATCAAAAAGAGATGCTAGCTGTTCAGAATGCCCTGACAGCCCCTCAAGGACCTACATCATTTGGGACAACTACTGATAAAGACAGACAATACCACGGTCATGTGGTATATAAACAAGCAGGGAGGCACTCATTCTTACCCCCTCTGCAGACTAGCCATGACTTTGTGGGACACAGCATTGACTTACCAAGTACATCTGCAGGCACAATTCCTGCCAGGAAAAATAAATACTCTGGCAGACGAACTAAGCTGAAACCTCATGGATCCCCACGAATGGAAATTAGATCCACAAGTCTTCAACATAATAACAAGGAAATGGGGATGCCCGGACATGGACCTATTTGCCTCTCCTCACAACTGCCAACTAAAGAGATTCTGCACAAGGACTTATCACAGACCAGCATGGAAAGTGGATGCTCTATCTTTCAGCTGGAAAAACTTAACAGTATATGCCTTTCCTCCCCAAGGTACTCCTAAAGGTCAGACAAGAGAAGCCAACAATGATGCCGATTGCCCCAGACTGGCCCCGCCAGTACTGGTATCCAATCCTACGGAACTTGTCTCAATGCCCAGCCTGGACCTTACCTGAAATACGTCACCTACTGTCTCAACAAAACAATCAGATCCTGCACAGCCAACTCAAAACCTTAAATATGGCAGCATGGCGGATAATGTAGTCATACAAAGCGCACCACTCACTAAAGCAGTGATGGATGTCATTTAGGAGGCCTGGTACTAGAAAATCTTATGCTGGAAAATGGAAGAGATTCTGTGCCTGGAACCAGGCACAAGTAATTGACACAGCAGTACCAAATATTCCTCAGATTATGCAATACTTAACTGAGATGCTGGACAAAGGCCTATCTTTCTCATCAATTAAAATTCATGCCTCTGCCATTTCGGCTCATTACAATACAGAGCCACCAATCTTTTCTCATCCTTTGTTAAGGCAATAGCTCAGAGGAGCCAAAAACTTAAGGCCTCCAAGGAGATCACCAGTACCTGCATGGGACCTCAATTATGTTTTGAAAAACTCGCTCTGCCCCCTTTTGAGCCAGCCGCTACAGCTGATATAAAGTTTTTATCTTGGAAAACAGCTCTGCTCCTAGCAATAACCTCTGCAAGACGAGTCTCAGAGCTACAGGCACTCATGGCTGTGGAACCTTTTATCATTTTTTATCCAGACAGGGTTTCTCTGAGAACAAACCCAACATTTATGCCTAAGGTGTAGTGTCCAGTGTGGCCCTTAACCAAACTATTTATCTGCCTACGTTTTATCCAAACCCACAGAATAAGGGGGAGAGAATTCTGCACTCTCTGGACATCCACAGACAGCTACGCTTCTACTTGAACAGAACCAAAGCTTTCAGAAAGACTTAGCAACTACTAGTGGCATATGGTAGCATATGCTGCAGGATCACAAGGAAAGACTATCTCAAAGCAGACTATTTCAAATTGGATAGGCCACTGCATTCATTTCTGCTATTCACAACATGGCAAGCCAGTGCCTAAGGGCATTAGGCCACATTCTACCAGAGCAGCAGCCTTCCTCAGGGGAGTACCAACCAAAAACATTTTAGAGGCTGCTACCTGGAGTTCAGTGCACACCGTTACAAAGTACTATCATTTACCACGCTACTCTAAATCCAGGGCAGGCTTTGCCACTGCAGTTCTGCAGGGCCTCATAGCCGCTCCTAATGCTATTTAGCTCCAGCCTCCCAACCATAGCTTTGGGATTCAACCCAAGTGTAATGACTGCAACAGTGAAACACGAAGAACATAGTACAGTTGTGTACACTTTCCATAAATGTAGATGTTTGAGTGTATTCACTGTTGCAGCCCAGGTTACCCACCCACTATCCCCCATTTCTTTGCTGGAACTTATCTACACTAATCTAATCTGTACAACCTATGTGGTGTATTTGCTTGTAGATGAAGGTATTGTATAGTTTGGTGCATGCATGTTTTATTGGCATATTTTTAGCCTACCCTTTTGGGGGCACCTGACATCTGGGGCAAGAAAAACTAAAGAAAATGGCATCGGCTGCGTCTTTTAATACCCCTGGTGCACTGACGTCAGGGAAGAGGCGACAGCAACTGACGCCGAACCTAGACTTTGGAATTCAGGCTGACTGAGGGTAGCCTGCCAGCAGGATAACCCAAGTGTAATGACTGCAACAGTGAATACACTCTAACATCTACATTTATGGTAAGTGTACACAACTGTACTTTGTGTACACTTACCATAAATGTAGATGTTCGAGTGTATTCACTGTTGCAGACCTGGTTACCCTCCCTCCAGCCCCCCCCCATCTTTTCTGTACTTTCTACCTATCCTCTTTTTTGGCCATATCTTATGGCAGTGGTTTACTTTCTACTGGAGGTGTTCCACACCATGTGATTGCTTCCTATTTTGGGGGCTCCTGACATCTGGGGCAAGAAAAACTGATGTAATGGCATCGGCTGCATGTTTTATACCCCTGACTATCTGACATCATGTGAGAGGCGATAGCATCGGACACAGAAATCCCAAGACTCTGGTATTCGGGCCGACTGAGAGCTTACCTGCAGACAGATAACCCAAGTGTGATGACTGCAACAGTGAATACACTCGAACATCTACATTTATGGTAAGTGTACACAACTGTACTTTCTCATTAGCCCGGGCCAGTAAAACTTATTTTTTGAATATTTCTTCCTTATATTAATAACTAGATAGTTTTATAAAGCTCTTGTAGCTTTAGTGTATTTATCTATACTGTATTTCCCTTTCCCTGGTGTGCTTTGTATTTCTAGTAGGCCACTTGTTTTTAGGACTAGTTTAAAGAGTTTATTGCTATTTAGAGTGTCCTTAGCAGTGACCTTTTGTCACAATGTATAAAAGACTTTAGATAAGATTTATTTAGTCTGTTTGATATATTTAGATACGTTTAGTCTGTTATATAGCAGCTATCTTTTTCTTTCAGTATAGTCTGCTTAGCATTTAAAACTGTGTGCTTTAGACAGAGTTTCTGTCAAATTAATATTTGGATAATTTTTGTGCGTGTGAGACTTAGCCTGATTTTTATAAAAGGCTGTTGATTGTTGACTTACTGTTGAAATTTTTTTCATAGTTGACAGTAATTCTCTGTTGGATACAATAATGGCTGACCAAGATAAGCATCCCAAGTCAGGCTTTAAAAAGTACCCTAAATGTGGCCAAAAAATGTCTGACAGCTGTCAATTGTTTGTACTGTTTAGGAGCTTTGCATTTACAGGATAGCTGCTCCATATGCGATTCTTTCTCCTGCAGAGTCCTACAGGAGAGAATAAGGAAATTAATAGACAGAGGTGGTGGTGCTGCGGTAGCGTTGTCGCCTCACAGTAAGACACTGTCTGGTTCGACTCTCAGCTAGAGCGTCTTCTGCGTGGAGACATGCGTGAATGGGCGTGCTTTCGTTGAAGGTTGTGCGTCAGGGCTGGCAACTCGGTACGTAAAAATCAACTGCCAATCATTAGCGGACCAGAGTTCCGCTGTGGCGACCCCTAATCGAGAAAAGCCAAAAGACACAACAACAATAGACAGAGGCTTGTTGAAACCCTCCTTCCAAGAAGCTTTGAGCAACCAAGATGGATCCAGTAAGTCCTCAAAGTCTTGCAAGACTTCTGAGACAAAAAAAAAAATCAAAGTAATCTTCAACTTTGGCTCCACAGATGTCGGAACCGACAGTCACATCTTTTCAGAGCCGGTCCCCAGTCCTGGAACCGGTATCTGAAATTCCTAAGAGTCCTTTACTACAATCGGTACCACCTTCGGTCCGTTCATCTCGGTCCTCTATTAGCCTTTCTGATCTGGATGTGGATCGTGTGGTGCAGAAGCTGTTACAGGCACCGGCCTTTGCAAAAGTTTTATTGGCTCTGACCCAACTGGCTTAGGAGCTGAAGATTCTTATACCAGCTACAACTTTTCCTCCGAGCCATACTCTTCCTTCAGAGCCGGAGGAGCCTTATCCTTAGCTTTCGACGCCTGCTCCAGTGTCTTCAGCTCTGTTCACTCTGATATTCTCGGTGCCGATTGAGGACTCTAGGAGCCGACACTCTCTGGTCGGGTCCGGGGAGGATAGTCGGGACCAACATGTCTGTTCCAACTGTGCCTCTCTGGGCTTTGGCTCGGATGAGCTTGGCTCCTACCTCTGGCTCGGGGCCCACTTTCCCGGTCCTGGGGGTTTCGATGAATTCCTCAGATCCGTCGGTTCCTTTGCATCGGAGCAGGGGAGCCTTCGATGCCATGAAGTGAGTTATGTCTCCTAAGATATCCTCTACCTCAGGTCCGGCTTCTTCCTCCCCTAAAGCGCGTCTGCTTCTGCTTCACAGATCCTGACCAAGCGTAGAGACCCGGAGCCACAGAAAGCCCCATTGGGTGGCCCTTGCTCTTCCGACACCTCACCAGAAGCTCCCACTGATGAGATTCCCAGGAAGAGAGTTTGTAAGAGGAAGCATCTAGACTCCCCTCAGGAGTCCCTAACATCTGATACTGACTGGGATGAATCAGAAGGTTCCCTACGATCCACCTCTGAGGATATCTCATTTGCAGAGATGCTTGAAATCCTTCGGCAGAGGGATGACTGCCAGTCCACAAACCCTACGGAGGACGAGTCGGTTCTCCTGAACGCTTTCGGGTCTTAGCCCTCCACCTCTTGGTTGTCTCCGCCCTTCAATGAGCTTATTCAGCTGGTCTCACGAAGGGTGTGGGAATCTCTGGATACTATGGAGCCTGTCCCTAGGAGGCCTAATAAGTTCATATCTGCCCCCCAGGATAAATCCTTGACAAAATGTGTGCCAGTTGATGCCATGTTGGTGGCGGCAGCCACCAAAAAGGAAATGTCAGAAACTTCCTCTTCTATCCATCCTCCTAACAGAGATTCCAGGATCATGGATAGATATGGGAAGCACATGTTTAGTTCAGCGACCTTTGCACTCCGTTTGCTTAACTACTTAACCCATTTCACGAGACTACAGAGAGATCTCCTTAAAGAGCTGGGAGATGCTCTTCAGGGTACAGTAGCTGCAAGAGCTACAGACAAAGCTGCCTCCCAGCTTCATCATAATCATCTTTCAGCTTTTCCCGTTAGGGGTCGCCACAGTGGATCATCTCTTTCCATTTCTTCCTATCCTCTGCATCTTGCTCTGTCACACCCAACCGCCTGCATGTCCTCTCACCACGTCCATAAACCTTATCTTAGGCCTTCCTCTTACTTGGCAGCTCCATCCTTAGCAACTTTTTCCCAATATACCCATCATCCCTCCTCAGCACATGTCCAAACCAGTGCAATCTCGTCTCTCTTGCTTTGTCTCCAAACTGTCCTACATGAGCTGACCCTATACTGATTCCTAATCCTATCCATCCTAGTCACACCGAGTGCAAATCTTAACATCTTTAACTCTGCCACATCCAGCTCTGACTCCTGCCTTTTTGTCAATGCCACCGTCTCCAACCCATATAACATAGCTGGTCTCACTACTGTCTTGTAGACCTTCCCTTTCACTCTTACTGGTACCCATCTGTCACAAATCACTCCTGACCCTCTTCTCCACTCATTCCACCCTGCCTGTACTCTCTTCTTCACCTCTCTTCCACATTCACCATTACTCTGAACTGTTGATCCCAAGTACTTAAACTCGTCCACCTTTACCAACTCTACTCCCTGCATCCTCACCATTCCTCTACCCTCCCTCTCATTTGCACACATATATTCTGTCTTAGCCCTGCTGACCTTCATTCCTCTGCTCTCTAGAGCATATCTCCACCTCTCCAGAGTTTCCTCAACCTGATTCCTACTCGCACTACAGATCACAATGTCATCTGCAAACATCATAGTCCACGGGGCCTCCTGTCTGATCTCATCTGTCAACCTGTCCATCACCACTGCAAATAAGAAAGGACTCAGATGATCCTTGATGTAATCCCACCTCCACCCTCCACCTTAAACGGATCTGTCACTCCCACTGCAGTCCTCACCACTGTCACACTACCCTTGTACATATCCTGTACCACTCTTACATACTTCTCTGCCACTCCCGACTTCCTCATACAATACCACAACTCTTCTCTAGGCACCCTGTCATATGCTTTCTCCAAGTCTACAAAGACACAATGCAACTCCTTCTGACCTTCTCTGTATTTCTGCAATAACACTCTGAGCAAACCACATCTGTAGTGCTCTTTCCTGGCATGAAACCATACTGCTGATCACTAATCATCACCTCCCTTCTTAACCTAGCTTCTACTACTCTCTCCCATAACTTCAAGCTGTGACTGATCAATTTTATCCCTCTGTAGTTACTGCAGCTCTGCACATCACCCTTATTCTTAAAGATAGGTACCAAAACACTTTTTCTCCACTCCTCAGGCATCCTCTGACTTTCCAAAATTTCATTAAACAATCTAGTTAAAAATTCCACTGCCATTTCTCATAAGCACCTCCATGCTTCCATTGGGATGTCATCTGGGCTAACAACCTTTCCATTCTTCATCCTCTTCATAGCTGTCCTTACTTCCTCCTTGCTAATCTGTTTCACTTCCTGATTCACTATCCCCACATCATCCAGCCTTCTCTCTGTCTCATTCTCTTCATTCATCAGCCTCTCAAAATACTCTTTCCATCTACTCAACACACTCTCCTCTCTTGTGAGTACCTTTCTCTCACTGTCTTTTATCACCCTTACTTGCTGCACATCTTTCCCAGCTCTGTCCCTCTGTCTAGCCAATCGGTACAGGTCCTTTTCTCCCTCTTTAGTGTCCAATCTCTCATACAACTCTCCATACGCCTTATCCTTAGCTTTCGCCACCTCTCTTTGCCATGCGCCTCATCTCCTTATACTCATGTCTACTTTCTTCATCTCTTTGACAATCCCACTTCTTCGCCAGCCTCTTCCTCTGTATACTCTCCTGTACTTCCTCATTCCACCACCAGGTCTCCTTGTCCTCCTTCCTCTGTCCAGATGTCACACCAAGCACCTTTCTAGCAGTCTCCCTTACTAGTTCTGCTGTAGTTACCCAGCTATTTGGTAACTCTCTACTGCCTCCCAGTGCCTGTCTTAACTCTTCCTTAAACTCCACTTCACAATCACCCTTTTTTTTTTTTTTTTTTTTTTTAACTTCCCCCCATTTAATCCTTGGCACTGCTTTCACACTCCTCCTCCTCTTTTTGATCACCGTCATCCTACAGACCACCATTCTATGCTGCTTAACTACACTTTCCCCTGCCACCACTTTACAGTCTCCAATCTCCTTCAGACTGGCCCTCCTACATAGGATATAATCCACCTGTGTGCATCTTCCTCCACTCTTGTACATCACCCTATGCTCCTCCCTCTTCTTAAAATACATATTCACCACAGCCATGTCCATCCTTTTCACAAAATCCACAATAATCTGACCTTCTGCATTCCTCTCCTTAACACCATACCTACCCATCACTTCCTCATCCCCTCTGTTCACTTCACCAACATGCCCATTAAAGTCCGCTCCAATCACTAGTCTCTCACCCTTGGGTACAGTCACCACAACTTCATCCAACTCACTCCAAAATTTCTCTTTCTCATCCATCGCACACCCAACTTGTGGATCATATGCACTAACAACATTCATCATTACACCATCAATTTTGAGCTTCATAAACATCACTCTGTCAGACACTCTCTTCATGTCTAAAACACTCTTGGCATATTGTTCCTTTAGTATAACCCCTACCCCATTTCTCCTGCCATCCACACCATGATAGAACAATTTGAACCCGTTTCCTAAACACCTGGCCTTACTTCCCTTCCATCTGGTCTCTTGCACGCACAATACATCAACCTTCCTTCTCTCCATCATACCAGCTCCCTCTCTTCCTATACCAGTCATACTGCCAACATTCAAAGTTCCCACCCTCACTGCTACACTCCTAACCTTCCTCCTCTCTTCCTGCCTTCGGGCATGCCTTTGCCCTCCTCTTCTTACCCTAAATTAAATTAACTCGTCCATGTGTCTCATTTCATATGCAGCTGATGGAACGAGCAGGGCAGCGTGTACAGGAGTTGCTCTTAGGAGGCACTCCTGGATGCGCGCTTGTTCCTTCGTGGAGCCCTTCAAGTCATCCTTTGTGAATACCCCCTTTGGCTTTTCTCTTTTTGGGCCCAAAGTTAAGGAAAGTTTGACCAGGTGTGAGCAAAATGGAAAGACTGTCTGTCTGCCTTTGGAGTCTGTTTTTCCACCCCTACCAGGCCCTATCTCAAGGGTCAGAGGGGGATGGAAAATGTGGTTCCAAAAAGCCCAAGGAGCCTTTCAGGACATGCATAGTAAACCCCCCTCCAGGGGTAGAGGAGGGGAGGAATAACGGAAAACACTGCCCTCGCAGCAGAGGGGGTCTGCAAAACCAGGGCGACAGATCACTTCTTTGGGAAGCCCTGCCAGCGCTCCTGAAAGGAGGCCCTGACTCTCCTGCTCTGGAGGCAGTCGAGGGTCACTTATCATTGTACCCAGATGCCTGGCTCAAAATAATGAGTGACAACTAGGTACAAACTGTCATTTCCAGAGGATTCTTCATTCCATTCCTCACACCCCCTCCACCTACAAAAAAATCCCAGACGTTCCACCCAGTTACAGCGAATAAGCAACAGTAGAGATCCAAACGTTGCTAAGAAAGAGTCATCCAACCAGTCCCAGCAGACCAGATAGCATCCGGAACTTACTCAAGATTCTTTTTAGTTCCAGAAAAGACAGGGGACTGGAGACATATCTTGGACCTCAGCAGGCTAAACAAATCTGTAAAGAAAGAAGTTTCGGATGGTCACGCTTCAGTCGATACTTCCCTTTTTAGGGAAAGACAATTGGATGTGCTTGATAGAGCTCCAGGATGCGTACTACCACATAAAAATGGCCAGGCCATTCAAGGATCATCTGCACTTCTGGCTGGGAGCCAATCATTACCAGTTTTGAGCCCTGCCCTTTGGTCTCACTACAGATGCCAGAGTGTTCAAATGCATGGCAGAGGTCACTGCTCACCTGAGACGTTTAGGATTCCAGGTGTTTCCGTACCTAGACGATTGGCTCCTCACCGTCACCACCAGACATCAACTCATTCAAGCCAGGGAATCCACTTTGTCACTCTTCAGCCAGCTGGGCATTACAGTAAACTCAGAAAAATCTGCCTTGTCGCCATCGCGGCATATCTTCTTTATTGTAGCAGAGCTGGACACCACCACCACGCTAAGACTTCCATCAGAAAGAGTCTTGCTACTCCATCAGCAGGTCCGCTTTCTGATATCCAAAAACAAGGCTCCAGCATCAGAAGTTCTAAAATTGTTAGGTATGATGGCAGCAGCAATTCTGGCCAATACCACTGGGTCATATGTACATGCGGATACTGCAGTGGCTGTTCACTCAGTGGTCTTACCAAGAGCTCCCCATGTCTCACCTGATAATGATCACAAACTCCTGCAAAAAGGATCTTCTGTGGTGGTTGACCTCACTTCATGTCACGATAGGACGTCCCTTTGCTTTACCCCCACCAGTGGCCACGGACGCTTCCCTGATAGGATGGGGGGGCATTTTCAGGGAAGAACAGCCCTAGGTACATGGACCGATCAAGAGACACATCTGCATATCAATTTCTTAGAGATGAGAGCAGTACTTTTGGTGTTGCAGTACTTTCAGGACTCTCTTCCTCTAGGTACAATTGCGATTCAGACAGACAACATGTGAGTGGTCTGGTATTTGAACAAACAAGGAGGAACCAAGTCATACCCCCTTTGTCGCGAGATCCTAAGAGTATGGCAGTGGGTGATATTCCACCCAGCACTTTGTTAGCAACACACATCCCGGGGATATCCAACGTGATAGCAGACAAGCTGAGCAGAGCATTTTTGTTGCCCCACGAATGGTCCCTTAAGAAAGGGATAGCGGACAGGATATTCTGCAGATGGGGCCAGCCTTGCTGCGACCTTTTTGCCAGTCACATGAACACAAAATGCAGAAGCTACTTTGCCCTGATTCCCCCTCCGGGAGAAGCCTCAAGGGATGCACTCGTTCACAATTGGCCTCCTTGTCTACTCTCTGCCTTTCCACCAATCCCGTTGATGCCCAAGGTTCTACAGAAAGCAAAATCTCTGGGAAGGACCATCATTCTTATAGCCCCTCATTGGCCTCATCAGATTTGGTTCCCCTTCCTTCAGTTTCATCTTTTGGAGGACTTTTGGATTCTGGACCCAGTTCCGGACCTTCTGACACACTCATCGGGGGAACTTCATCCCTCTCTGCAGTCCCTGAAGCTGACAGCTTGACTGCTCCAATTCCCATCATAGCCGGGTTGCATAAACTTTCCAATGAGGCCAAAGAAATTCTCTTATCCTCTCATAAATCTTTTACGACGAAACTGTACCTTAGCAAATGGAAAAAGAAATATCTATATGGGCCTCTAAAAACAATATTGATCCTTACCAAGCCCCTATGGCCTCTATACTAGAATTCTTAACCATGATCTTCAGTCAAGGAGCTGCAGCAGCCATAGTCTGTGTTCAACTTGCTGCCATTTCTAACTTTCATCTTGGATTTGAAGGATTGAATATTACGTCACACAAATTATCCAAAGCCTTTCTCAAAGGAACATTTCATCTCAGACCACTTGTGAAATCTCCCTTTTCCCCATGGAATCTAAATTTTATGCTTTCCCGCATCATTCTTCCTCCACTTGAACCAGCCTCCTCATGTGATCTCAAGTTTTTGTCATGGAAGACCTATCTTTTTAGTGGCTATTACTTCTGCCCGCAGTGTGTCAGAGCTTCAGGCCTTATCCATTAAGCTTCCTTACTTGATTTTCCATGCTGACAGTCTCTGTTAGAACAAATCCCTCTTACCCAAGGTTTGCACTGAATCTAATCTTAACCAAGTTATTGATTTGCCAGTTTTCTTCCCCAATCACTCCAACAATTAATACATGCTGCATAAACATGATGTTTGCAGACAGCTCAGATTTTATTTGGACAGAACAAAAGATTACAGGAAATCGGATCAGCTTTTTGTTTTCTTTTCAGACTCCAGGAAAGGTATGTCAGTGGCTAAAACATCTTTGTCTAAATGGCTATCTGATTGTATTACCTTTGTTTATTCAACAGCCAATATGCCCCTACAGCATAAGGTTAAAGCTCACTCAACCAGAGCAGTCTCTACATCTTCTGCCTTTTCTGCCAGACTTCCTATTGATAACATTTGTGCTGCAGCCACTTGGTGAAAACATCATACCTTTATCACCCATTACAAGGTTGACAGGGCCTCCAGGGACAGAGCCTCATTTTAGGTCCATTGTCCTGAAAACTATACTCCCGTGAGCAACCCGAGATTGATAGTGCTTGGGACATTACCCATCAGTAAGAATGAATGGCGAGATAGAACAACTTCACATAAAGAAGTTATGTATTTACCATAACTTTCCATGTGAGTTGTTCATCTCACCTTCATTCTTACATCCCTCCCTTCTACCCCCTTCTGGGCTTTTAGATGACCGAGATGCTGGATCCATTCTGGTTGCTCAACCCTTCTATACATTCTCTTGGGAGTGATAGAATGACGTATGGTATTGTTATACACAAACAAGATCTGAGGTAATTCTAGGTGCTTCATGGGATAGGGACTTGGTCTCGAGCTATTTGAAAACCTTGAGCTTTGTAGTAGGCTGACTCAGAGCAGAGGGATCGGCTCCGAACCCCATCAGTAAGAATGAAAGTGAAATGAACAACTCACATGGAACATTATGGTAAGTACATAACTTTTTTTTTTTTCTCTTCTGGTGAGGCCATTCTTCTGTTGATTTGGATGTATGCTTGGGGTCGTTGTCATGCTCAAATGTGAAATTCCTTTTCATCTTCAGTTTTCTAGCAGGCACCTGAAGATTTTAGGTCAAACGTGACTGGTATTTGAAACTTCATAATTCCCTCCAACATGACTAAAGCCCCACTTTGAGTAAAGCCCCACTTCGAGCTGAAGAAAAGCAACCTCACAGCATGATACTGCCACCATTTTGGTGATGCAAAGTGTTTTTGCACCAAACATACCTTTTGGAATTGTGGCCAAAAAGTTCAACCTTGGTCTCATCAGACCATAGCACATTTTCCCACATGTTTTTGGGAGTCTTTATGTATTGTTTTGCTAATTTTAGCCAGACCTAGATGTTTTTCTGTGTAAAATATGTCTTGCAAACCTACCCCATAGTCCAGACATATGGAGAATATGGTAGATTGTCACATGTAGTACATAACCAGTGCCTTCCAGAAATTCCTGCAGCTCCTTCAGTGTTGCTGTAGGTCTCTTGGCAGCCTCCCTGACCAATTTTTACCTTGTCTTTTCATCAATTTTGATGTGACGTCCAGTTCTTTGCAACATCACTGTTGTCCCATATGTTATCCACTTTTTGATGACTGTCTTCGCTGTGTTCCATGGTATATCCAATGCTGTAGAAATTTTTTGTACCCTTCTGACTGATGTCTCTCAACAATGAGATTCTTTTGATCCTTTGTAAGCTGTCTGCGAACCATGGCTTTTGCTGTAGCAGGCAACTGAGTAAGTGCCAGGAAAATCCTACTAGGACAGCTGAACTTTATATTTGCTTTTAATCAGCGTGTCTCTAATTGATGGCAGGTGTGTACCCAAGAAGACTGAATGCTGTAAATCAAAAGGTGCTTCAACAAAGTATTAGTTTAAGGGTGTGTGCACTTATGCAAGCAGCTTATTGTACATTTTTTTAAATTTTTTCCCCTAACTGATTTGTTTTTCAATTGAATTGTACAGGTTATAGGTCACATTAAAGGTGGGAAAAGTTTTGAAATGATTATGGTCTCATTTTTTATATCATAAAAACCTGACATTTTAACAGGGTTGTGTACACTTTTTATAACCACTATATTTCCAGAGTTTCTTGTTTGGTCATATTTCGCAAATATAATTGTTGCATTGTAATACCAAATTGTTAATGGTTTTGTTATTGTTAATCTCCATGTCCGAAAGTCCTCTGCTTCATTTCCAATGTACTCTTGATTCTTCTATTCAACTCCCTTCCTTCTGTCTCGCATTTTCCGTTGAAACAGTGGAAAAGGTTTCACAAGTACAGTGCGCCTCTGGTCTTATTATCAGAAGACCAAGAATAGAATCTCCCTCCGTTTCACAGCTTTTATTGAACTAACCTTTGCATTTCCACCTTAACATGTACTACATCAAAAAATGATTTTGTTCTCCAGGGAAGAAGACCTTGAAGACAGCAGGGTACTGCAGTTTTAACCTCACACCTGCATCTCAACATTCCCTGAATAGTGGAGTGAATTTACTCCTCTTCTGCCTGGTGTACAATGAGTAATCATTCTCCACAAACACGCTGCTGTGTCCTACTTTGTGTTTTGCCCTTCAGCCACAGTTTTGTCGGCATCAACTTCTCCTGCTGGTAAGATTGCATCTTTACTATTAAAAGTCTAGGTTGCTTTCTCATAGCCAAGTTTGGAGCATACACACAATGTGCCCTTTCAACTAACAGCTGCTGTGGAGTACCAGTTTAGTTACTTATTCGTGTTTTCATAAAATTAATGCAGTCTGTTCCTTCCACCTTCTCTAGTATAGCGGAAAATCTCAGGTTTTCCCTATGTGCTCTGTACTCTAATTCTATTATTTTTTGAAGCAGCTCTTCCTGAGCAGTCTTATATTCAGCCAGCCTTTTTCTTAATTTCAATGTCTGAGTTTTGCAGCCTTATCACCTCATCTGAATATCTGTTTAAAGCTTATCCCATTTTTTCTAGCCTTTTTTTGTTTGTGTTGATGTACTCTATCAGTGTTTCATTTATTTTAACCAGGTCTGTGTGCATTTGTCTTGCATCTTCCTGTAGGTTAATGGAAGTCATGTCTGGAGGTGTTGTTTTTTGCTGAACAGCTGTAGAACTTTCCCCAGTCAGTGTTTCTTCCTCACTTTTTGTAGCTGTTTTTTCCAGGTGCTCAGTTTCCTTTTTTTGGCATCCAGGCAGTACACTTACTAGCCAATTACTAAAATTTACCCATGAATGCAGATGTCTGCTGGTCTTCTCTTTTGAGTTTCTGTTTTCACACTGGGAGAGCTATTGTCAGGCTGTTACTCATACTGGAAGTCAGTATGAGCTTAATATTAATCTGTCACCTACCATCACCGAGAATGATGCCACAAAGTGATCAACAATTGGCTTAAATTCTGGCGTCATTCTAATGGGTTTGCAGTGTGTATCCGCCTGAGGAGATGTGGTAGACAGTCCAAACTGCTTTGCCAGGAAAGGCTTGCACATCTCTCGTTAAGGCTTTTGTATGTTAACTAAAAATTTTCCACCCCCATTAGGCATTTTTAGGAAAAGTCCGTCTTCTAAAATGTCCAATATAACAAAACAGAATCAGCACAACAGTATACTATTGCATCTCAATGCTAAAAGTTTTAACAAAAAACTCCACACTCTACAAGCACTACATACCTTAGAAAATGTAGATTATATGCATCATCGCGGAGACATGGTTCATGACGGTGGAGGTCTTCAGTGCCTGTAACTCGTACAGTCCCACCACATTAGAATTAGACAATAAAGGTGGAGGAGAGTCTTTTAAATTACTCACCCCCAGACTCGTTGGACAAGATAAGTCGGGACTTCTGCACATCCAGCTTCTCATAAGTAAAACCCTTTATCACATCATAGCCAGTTACTGTATTGGCACATACCTTGTACCTAGCCAGTGTGGAGTCCCTGTTCATTGAGCCAAACACCATTCTCCTAGGAGACTTCAACTACTCCGGCTTCAGCATATATATATATATATATATATATATATATATATATATATATAAATAAATAAAATAAACTCTCTGGACCATTTTGTCCACACCCCATCCAGAAGTGACAAAATCCTGGACTTGGTCCTTACCAATATGTGACAGCTCTGCTTCCCACCTGTTGTAACCTCCTTCCTGATCAAGTCTGACCACAAGTCGGTCACATTCACCTTAAGACTGAAGTCAGAAACATCTTCCAATACTATAGTATTCAGAGACAATTCAAAGGCTGTTCTAAAACTGAACGATGACCTGACTAAATTCAAAACCCCTTTCCGCCTTGATCCCACTGCTTATGCAGAGTCCCTTAGTATCAAGTTCCTTGCATGTGTAAGTAGTTGCAGAGATGAAGCTGCCCCTTCAGAAACATTGCAAAATTCAAAAATAAACCCCTATGGTAGAACTCTAATATAAACATGCTCTGTATTAAAATAAAATAAAAAAAATCTCATTGCACCCAATCTTAATTTTCAAGAAACCAAAAACTCTGTTGCTAAACAAGTAACTCTGAATCTTGATCAAATCAACCAAAGTCAGCTATTAGGTAAAATAGCTACCTAGAGAAAGGTAAAGTATAGTTGTGTGCACTTACCATAAATGTAGATGTCTGAGTGTATTCACTGTTGCAGTCATCACATTTGGGTAATCTGCTGGCAGGTTGCCCTCAGTCGGCATGAACAACAAAGTCTTTGGTCCTGTCTCGGTTGCTGTCTCCTGTTCCATGACGTCAGGTCGTCAGGGGTATAAAACATGCAGCCGACGCCATTTTATTCAGTTTTTCTTGCCCCAGATGTCAGGTGCCCCCCAAATGGGGAGCAAAAAAATATATATATATATATATATATATATATATATATATATATATATATATATAAATATATGTAAATGCACTTTTAGCAACATAAACCTTACCCTCATCTAAAAGCAAATAACACCACAAAGGCTTTAGTATATAGTGAAGGAAAGAAAAGTTGTAGAAAAAGGGGGATGGCGGGTGGGTAACCCGGACTACAACAGTGAATACACTCTAACATCTACATTTATGGTAAGTGTTCACAACTGTACTATGTTTTTCGTGTTTCACTGTTGCAGTCATTACATTTGGGTAGAATCCCAAATCTATAGATGGGAGGATGGAACTAAATAGCATTAGGAGCAGCTATAAGGCCCTGCAGAACTGCAGTGCAAAGCCTGCCCTGGATTTGGAGGCAAATGATAATGCTTTGTGAAGGTATGAACAGAGCTCCAAGTAGCAGCCTCTAGAATGTCTTTGGTTGGGACCCCTCTGAGAAAAGCTGCTGAGGTAGAAGCAGCCCTGGTTGAATGTGACCTGATCCCCTTGGGCACAGGTTTACCATGGTGCAAGTAGCAGAAACTAATCCAGTGGCTTATCCACTTAGAAAGTCTACTTTGAAATAGCCTTCCCCTCTGACCCTGCAGCAAATGCCACCAGTAATTGCTCAGACTTTCTTAGAGATTTGGTCCTGTTTAAGTAGAATCTTAGTTGTCTGTGTACGTCCAATGAATGCAGAATCCACTCCCCGTTCTGTGGATTTGGGTAAAATGTTGGCAGGTGAATTGTCTGGTTAAGAGCCACACTGGATACCACCTTAGGTATAAAAGGATTGGTCCTGAGGGACACCCTATCCGGGTAAAATGTAATAAAAGGCTCCACAGCCATGAGAGCCTGTAGTTCTGAAACCCTTCTTGCTGAAGTGACTGCCAAGAGAAAAGCGGTTTTCCAAGATAGAAATTTTAGATCCGCAGTAGCTGCTGGTTCAAAATGAGGCAGGGTGAGTTTTTCCAGCTAAAAATTGAGGTCCCATGCAGGAGTTGGTGATCTTCTGGGAGGCCTTAAAATTTTTGCCCCCCCCTAAGATACTATTTAAGCAGAGGATGAGAATGCTCTGTGTTGTAATGAGCCGAGATGGCAGAGGCATGGATTTTTATTGAAGAAAAAGGTAGGCCCTTGTCAAGCATCTCAGTCAAATATTGTAAAATCTGAGGAATATTGGGCTTTGCTGTGTCTGTTCCTTGTGCTTTGTTCCAGGCACAGAATCTCTTCCATTTATCAGCATAAGATTTTCTAGTACTAGGCCTTCTGGCTTCCAAAATGACATCCATCACAGATTTACTGAGAGGTGGTGTTTGAATAATTAAATGATCAGCCATGCTGCAGGATTCAGAGTTTGGAGCTGAGTGTGCAGAATTTGATTGTTCTGCTGAGACAGTAGATGAGGTATTTGAGGCAAGTACCAAGGAGGAAGTTGAGACATATTCCTTAGAATTGGGTAGCCTTTTGAGCATCTGGATTTGCCTTGAGTGGCTCTGTTGGATACAGGAAAGGACCAATTTTTAGTAGGCCAATGCCTACTGAACCTGGGTGGCTGCACCTGCAAGAAATCTTTTACAGTTTGCATATATTTAGCTTTGTCTTCCATTTTCTTTAAAACCTCTTCTGCCTTATTACCAAACAGAGTATCATGCTGCAAGGGGGCATCCAACAATTTAGCTTTAACATAATCAGGCAGATTTTGCTCCTTGAGCCAGGCATGCCTTCTAATCGCAGATCCTGTAACTGTGGCCCTGCAAGAGGCTTCCAAGGAATCAAAACCACATTGCAAAGTATGCTTTCCAACTTGTTCTGCTGAATGCAATAATTCCTGTAACTCTTTTATTTTCCACACAATCAGAAATCAACACCATTTTCTGTTTCAGTAAGCCCATAACATGCTGTTGATATTTAAGCATATGAAACTGGCAGTTTAAGGCCCTGATTGCCAAGGTTGCAGACGTATAAACCACCTTTTCCCATCTATGCAGCGCCCTGGAATCTCTATCAGAGGGGGTAGGATTTTTGGCTCTAGAGGCCTTTACACCCTTGGGACCCTGTGAAATAGTCTCAGGATCAGTAGCAGGATTTTTGAATAGAAATTTGTGGGAGTCAGGACCCAGAGGTAGGGAATCGGGAGCCATGCTTGATTCCGAAAACACATCATCAACTATGTCTAATACAGGAGGTATTGCCAAAGGCCTATGCTGAGGAAGAAGGAGGAAATCCCTAAGCCTCTTTTTTTGATTTGGAGAAGTCCTGACTCTCCCAATGAAAATGCTCCCTTGAAGTATACAAAGTCTCTCCAAAAGAGTAATCCTCCGGAGGAGATGCAGATGGGTTCCTCTGCATCAGAATCCTCATAAGGTTGAATAGAAAATTCCTGATCAGAAGAGGAATCAGAAGAAATGGAAACCTGATCAGAAGATTCATAATCAGTGCCTTGCCTAGGCCTCTTAGCAGGGGGGTTGGGAACCCCTGATCAAGGTAATCAAGTCCTCAGACATTTTGATCATCTGTTTTTTAGGCATAGGGGCCTGAGCACGTGGCTCATGCGTCGGCTTTTTAGACATAGAAGATGTTTTTGACCTTGTATTTGAGGCTGGCGTCTTTTTAATATAGAAATATTGAAGCCTGAAAACACCCTCAGAAGCTGGTGCCTGCTCAGCAGCTCCGGACCCATTCAAGGGAGAGACATCCTCAGGTTCATTACTCTGAGAAACTCGTGGCATACCAGACTCTGAATGGGTCTCTGTAGAGGCCTGCGACTCAAACGTAGTGGGTATCAGGGGCTACAAAAGCACCTCACTGAGTACCGGCGACTGGCTTAGGAGAAGCTTCTTCGTCTGTTTTGGACCTCGACGGTCTGTCTCTGTCTTTTTCTTTGTTTTTTTGTGAACTCCGGTAGTCTGATTGTTAACCGACAACATTTCAGGATAATTAAATCTTGATCCAAAATATTTAGAAACAAAAATATACTGACACTTACTGCGCTGGTTAAATCTAGCACAAAACTGACAGCAAGGCACGTTATGATCTGGGCCTAGGCAAGGAATACAGTACAAATGAAAATCCTTGAGGTATTTGCTTCCCACAAGTAATGCAATTATTAATTTTTACTGACATTGGTAAGGAGCAAGAAAAAGTTTCCCCAACGGGGTACTTAGCTTGAGTTTGAAGACTTCGGTTCTGAAACTCGAATGCAAAAATTTCAGGAGTCTGCTGACCAGCACTTGCGAACTGCTTCTGCTTCAGGCACTGCGCGGCAAGAAAGACTGAATAAAATGGCGTCTGCTGCATGTTTTATACCCCCTGACGACCTGACGTCATGGAAGAGGAGACAGCAACCGATGCAGGACCCAAGAACTTTATTCAGGCCGACTGAGGGCAACCTGCCAGCAGATTACCCAAATGTAATGATTGCAACAGTGAAACTCGAAGAACATCCACAAAACTGCCTTCAGCTATGTTGGAAATCTCAGAAACAGTGCTCAGTACTCTGCTGAGCTAATGGTGATTGATATCACATGCCTAAACCCAGAGGATACAGCCAGTCTAGTAGGGGACAAATTTAGCTCAGACTCCACCTCCCCTTAGATTTCTCAGATCCAGTACCCACACCTCCCCCTTCCTCATATCTCTCAAGGCAGAGTTCTCAAGGAACTGCCTAAGGTCACAAATACTACCAGACTGCATACTGGCTAGCTTGAAGCATGAATTATCAGACCCCCTACAGAGGCTGTTCAAAATTAGCTTCAAAACAGGATTTGTGATGGATGACTGGAGGACAGTAACTGTTATTTCTTTGCCCAAGGTGTGGCTGAAATGGAACTGAATAATTAAAAACCCATAAGCCTGACCAACCTCATCTGTAAGGCTAAAGAAAGGATCATTATGAGACTAAATAGGGTTATAGGTGAGATGTAGACTGTTGTCCCAACCCAATAATGATTTGTCAAGGGCAGGTCCTGCCCACTTAACATGTTTGATTTCTGAAAAGGTCACAGATT
Source organism: Protopterus annectens (assembly GCF_019279795.1). Taxonomy (NCBI): domain Eukaryota; kingdom Metazoa; phylum Chordata; order Ceratodontiformes; family Protopteridae; genus Protopterus; species Protopterus annectens. Next base: position 540,313,007 of record NC_056740.1, read on the forward strand.
ATACTGGCGAAGGCAGATCAGTGCACATGCCTATCCGGACATTGCCAAGGTAATTAAATGTTACCGTGCACACAGACATAATAGGTAAACTCTCCCTGCTAAATGTGAACTCTGTGTAAATCAGTGGCTAGCAAATTGGCTGATAAGTGGAACACAGGAAGTAAGAGTGGGTGGAAAAACAGGTTAGTAGTGACGTACCCCAGGGTTACATCCTTGGGTCACTTCTCTTTGGCATTTACTTCTGAGGTCAAAGCTAATGTTTAGGATTGTGGCTGACCAAGTGCCCCAGGATTCAGTCCTTGGGCCACTTCTGTTTGGCATTTAATTCTCTGAGGTCAAAGCTAATGTTAAGGAATTGTGGCTGATAAAGTTTGCAGCTGACTGCAAACTTGGTGCCATTATGAACTCCACAGACATCATGTCCCAACAAGAGGGCCTATCCCAAACAATTGGTTGGTGCTCAGCAACCATGTGGTGAAACTAAATGCCAAGAAATGTATTATCTTATCCTTCAGCAAGCATGACTCCCTTTGCAACTACCACATTGATAACACTCCCCTGGTTAGAGGTCTGTGAACCTATCTCGACAATAAATTGTCCTTTGAATACCACATATCCACAATTGTAAGGAAGTCTTTTTCATCACACAGCTTAATATTGAAGGATATAGCATCTATATCCAGGGATGCAATTGTTCCTGTGTAATCTGCACTCATTCTGCCGATCATTGATATAATGCCTCTTTCTGTATGTACATATTCAAACACTTGTCACAGCTGGAACAACCACAATGCTTCCTAACTTGAAAAAGTCAAAGGCCTAAATCATAAAAATTACTCTCTCAAAGCCTTTTCTCTCTTCCCAGTGTCATACAGGCACCTGAGAGAGGTGATGTCTGTTTTGCATGTAAAGCCTCAACGGACCCTGTTCTGTCAGATGTATTACACATACAGGAGTTCAAGAGACTTCAATCTCATTTGTACGATGCATCAAAGAAAATAACACAAATACTACTATGGAACAGTCTTTCACTCCACACCAAACAGATTACTTCTCGTACTAAATTCAAGTGCAACTTTGGCAAATGGATGAAGTAACCACACATTTACCTATGGTTTAGCACCAGTCACCCTTATGGATAGGGAAATTGAGTAAGCACCCAGTATATACTTGTGTCTGTATAAATCCTATTGAAAATATAAGGCCTAAGCATTACTATGGGAAGGTAAGACTAAACTTCTTAATGTCCTTTACAGATCAGTAGACTTGTATGTTTCTATGAACTTGGAAGGCTGACACTTGAGGTTGTTTTTTCCATTCCACGGAAGGAAAAAGTCTATAAATGTTACATCTTTGCATGGAAATGTCTACACAAATACTTTTTATAACTCTGAGATCATCCATGTGCAACTAACATCGGGCAAATCTGCAATGCAAATTGTGGCCTGCTACAGATCACCCTCCATGAACCCAGGACCACCACTCTGCCTTTCTGGAGAAACTGGAAAACATGAAGGTCCTACCGAACACCCTGATATTGGGTGATTTCAATTACCCTACCATTCTCTGGGAAAACTACTTGAGTACAAACTCCCAAGCTCAGTGCTTCCTGGAATTTATCAACTCAAATGCCCTGGATCAGCTGGTAAACTCCCCTACCAGAAGTGAAAACATATTGGACCTGGTCATCACCAACACTGGTGACAGGTGTTCTGCACCGGAGGTCAATCTGTCACTGGTTAGATCAGACCATAAACTAATTACTTTGGGTGTCCACACCTCACCACCACCCCCAACCAAGGAAACCACAGTGAAAAAGTTTTCTAAAGCAAACTTCACCTTACTTAAGACAGAGTTGGTAAGTTTCACAGCCCCCACGCTAAAGGATAATGCTGCCTAAGATGCAGAATCCTTTACAAATGCACTCTGAGCACCTGCAAGGATGTATGGATTGTGCCATCCCTAGCAAAACCAAGACTCACTCCCCTAAGAGAAGGAAACAAGTCTGGTAGACCCTTGTCATAAATAGGTTATACAATAAAAGGAGGAAACTAGTTCAGAAAAAAAAGCAAATCCCAAGAAGGAAAGACATCCCTGATCAGTATATACAGTGGAACAATGACTTCCTTGAACTTGGAGGCCATACCTTTGTTTATAAGTTGCGCAACATAGAATGATTTTCTCACCACTGTAGACACGTGATGGTCAAAGGCTAGATTACTATCTGTGTTGGCCCTAAGTCCCTGACTACTGGTTCAACTCTAAAGGGGTGTGTTGTCAATATGATTGTTACCAGGGATGGATGACTTCCCAAACGATACTGTTACGCATTTCTTGACATTTAGTTTGTCCATGGCTATGACACCAGTTGTTTGCCTGTGTCAGCCCCTCCTGGAGAGCATTTGTCAGTGTGAGATTCAGTGACTGCTCCTAATTTGCAGTCATCTGCAGATTTAGTCAGCCAGAGACCACTGACATTTTACTTGACTTCTGAGAAGTAAATGCCAAAAAGGAGCGGTCCAAGGACTGAACTCTGAGGTACTCCACTTGTGACTGGCCTATTTGTAGAGGTGAGCTCCCCAGTTCTAACTTCATGGGTCCTGTCTTTGAGCCAGTTGGCTATCTACTGGGTGACATATGGTTTTGTACCTAACCTCTTGAGTTTGTCAATAATGCCTGCGTGGGGTATTATTCAAATGCCTTGGCCAGGTCAAGGTAAGCGGTGTGAATGATTTTGCCCTCATCCATTGCTTTTGTGACCTTCTCAAAGAAGTCCAGGTTGAGTAGGCATGATCTGCCCTTGACGAAACCAAAGTCAGTTGAGTGCAGTGACTTTGTTTACTGCATCTCTGTTGATCATCTCCGTGATAACTCTTTCAATGGCTTTACATACAAGACTAGTGAGAATTATAGGTCTGTAGATGGCCCACCTTTGTTCAGAGGGATGATTTTTGCCTTTCTCTATTCATGAGGCACAAAGCCTCCAGCGGCCCTGATAGGTAATGTTTCATGCTATTTAGAAGACATCCTGGGATATTGTCTGGGCAAATTGATGCAGTGTTCTTGGTCTTAGAGCATTAAGGACTTGTTCCCTAGTGTTAGTAGGGGAGTTATATTTGATATTTCCTGAGGGAAGGTTGAGGGGGAAGAGGGGTGAAGTTGGAGCTGAATTTGAGAGGGGTAAAGTTGGAGCTGAATTTAGCAGCCAGGTTTGCTCTATCTTCTGGTTCAGTGTAGGTGGCTCCATTTATAATGAGCTCTGGACAAAATTGTGTATTGTGTTTGAGGTTGTGGACATAGCTAAAGAATGTCTTGTGGTGTTCCTTGGCCTGGGAGGCCAAACATACCTCAAATTTGGCTTTGGTAGACTTGGTCATCTGAGTTTTAGTTTGATGAAAGTGCTTTTACCATGCTGGGTGCTGCACCTCCTAATTTTTTTGCTACAATTTTCTTTCTCTGGTTGTATAGCCTATTGATTTTGTGATTCCACCAAGGTGGCTTGTTTTTTTGAGTTAGTTGTGTACTACTTCCTGGTGGGTACAGCTGCCTCTATGTAGGTGTTAACATGCTTGTACAGAGTTTCTGTGAACAGTATAACTGCATAATGTATCGCTGTATAATGATACTGATATTGACTTGTAAGATTCTACATTTGAGTTTGCACCGGTCCTCTGCTACCTTATGTACTGCTGGATTGTAAAAAGCTGATTCCAGTTTACAGTTTGAGGTTTTTCAGTTTCTCTGCCTATCCCTAGAGCAGACATTTAAAAAAAAATCTAGTAAGCCCCACACCTTATTTTAGAATGCATTCACTTTGCTTGTACCTGAGGGCATCCTTGTATACAGAAGTTTTCAGTAGTTTTCAAAGCTGCTGTTGGAGTTTGTGTGTGACTTCTAAGTTTGCTTATCATACAGACAAAATGGAAGCAAATTCTGGAAACTAATCAACCATCTGAGGGATTAAGGATGTGTGGAATGTGGTCAGTTTTCCATTATGTTCTGTGGCAAGGCATTTTGCTGCGAGGGGCTTGGTGTAGATAAGTCTGGTGCCATGTTATATCACTGTTGTAAATATCTTTGTCTACTTCTTGATATATTGCTTTGCCTTATAAAGAGATTGGGTACTTCAGTTCTTTATACCAGCTTGCACAGTTGAGATTTCCTGTTGTGCATTGTTTGCAAACTTAAATGTTCATGTAAGTGCAACTCTTTTGGTCATTATCGAAGACCACCATAAACACTGCCTGTTTTAGGTGCTTGAGTACCCCTTCTTTTTTAATGTTTCTGATAAACGACTTTTGAGGCCAGATTTTTTTACACATATCTACCTAATGTCAATTTTATGGAGCTGTATTTATTTATTTCCATTTTTTTACCAGGGAAGTTTGGGCGAACAAGCCCCTCTCCAGCGGAGGCCAAGGAACAAAAGCCCCACAAGAAATAACAGTAGTACATGTACAACATACAGAATACTCCGGTAACATTAGCAGAACATTATATACAAAGATCCATGAGAACTATTTACAGTAGTACATATGCAATGTACAGAATGTTGAGGTAACAGTAGCACCATTACATGCAAAGTGAGGGTAAATAAAGCAGAAAATTATGAAATAAGCAAGTACGTTTTGCAGCAGCATAGTTGGCACCGAGTGTTGTACTTTAGGTCAGATAATAGTATTCATTTTGTCATAAGAAGGGTAGAAGTCAAAACATTAAGTGTGACGAGATGGTCACTAACATGTATGTATTAATGGGAAAGGTAAATTAGGAATAGTTTAGCCTGGGGAATAGCTGGCATATAGCCAGGAGTCAGGTGGTAGCAGTTTTAGTTTTTCTTTGACATTGTGTTTGATGATGAGTCTGATTGGAGGGTGAATGGAGTTCCAGGATTTTCAGATACAGCTGAAATGAAGAGCATGTCCTAATTGGTCATGAGCTTTGTGAACTGAGAGGAGATGTTTTTCAGAGCGGAGAGTTCTTTAGGTGCAGAGGAGTTGCAGTGTACTGCTTAGGGCATTTTTCAGGGTGAAAGACCAATCTGTGAAAATTGAAGTTGAAGGCAAGCTTACAACTTACCTGAGATGGAACTCATCTAACAAGAAAATAAAGATGGTTGTGGCATGCAACAAGTAGTAATGCCTTCATTTAATGAATTGTGTATGGGGAAATGTTTGGAAATTATTTTTTTGTTAATTTGAGATGGGTTATGGCAGTAGTGTGAGGCTGTGAGTAAAACACAGAAGTTACCTGTATGGTCAAATACAAGTACTAGGCTTGCTGCCCACACAGTCCATTTATTGTAGGCCTAGCCAATAATGTCCCTTTTTATGTTTGAATCAACCTATCTCATTTTCTTAGAGATTGGTCTTAATCATCTCATGGTGGACAATTGTATAGTACCCCTAATAAGAATAAGTGGAATCATGAGTAGATGGGGAGTCTGTTCTGGAGCACTGGTATTCTCTAAGAAATTTACCTGTCCCTCCAAACCGTTCTGTTGCGGAAGATTTGAGTTGGTCCATGTAGGACATGTTTAGTCCTCGTATCCTTTAGTAAGGCATCTCTGTGGGCATTCGAGTTGCATGTGTTTGAACAGGTACTTGCAAAAGAGAGCATTATATTCAGTGATGGGCCTAGTGAGAGCTAAGTAATGTGGGTCATTGAGCAGTATAGAAGGATTTTCTTACAACAATGGACACATGTTCTTCAAAAGTTAGGTCACGTTTCCAAATGCCAAACAACTAGATCAGCTCTTTTCAGGGGGGGGGGGGGGGTGTATTGTTAATGTGGTAGTTCCCTGGGATGGATGACTTCCCAAAGAATACAATAATGATACAATTTCAGTCTGTGATTTTGACACCAGTTATTTATTTGAGACAAACCTTTCTGCAGGATGGTTGTCATTTGGGGATTCAATGACTGCTCCTAGCTTGCAATCATCTGCAAACTTAGTCAGCCAGAACCCCTTGGTATTGGCTTAGTGACTGGTCTTTATGGCGCTAGCTTCCCCTATTTTATTTATTTAAATTTGTTGACCGGGAGTGTCCGACTGGACGTAGGTCCATTTTCAGCAGAGGCCTGGGGAGAAAAGCTCCACAGTTAAAATAAACAGACAGTATTTACATTGGATTACATAGTGATTAACAGTTTACATAGCAATTACTTACAACATATTTACAGATGAAGAACATAGTATATCAGTAGACAACTAGAATCTTTATCTGTGAAGTGCATACCAGACATTAACAAATGTTACAAGAAGAAGTTCGTGCTGTATAATAAGTACTGGCTTATGAGCATCTGAGCTTGCTATAATCAAGGTAGTTAGTGGAGTGGAAAGAAAGGTAGTGGTTGGATGGGGTGGGTGATATTAGAGTGGGAGCTGCAAGGGCATAGCCAGCATGTTTTTTAGTTGCGCTTTTAGTAAAGTTTTGAAGTGGGTGCATGATGGTATGGAGGTAATTGTGGGTGGGAGTGAGTTTTGATTTCCTGTATCCTGTCTGTTGGCAGTCCAGTGGGTGATTATTGAGGGTTATTTAGCTTTTCTACTGTACTTCAGTAGGGAATTGTGCCAGAAGCTTTGGCCAGGTCAAGATATGCTGTATGTACTGTTTTGCTTTTTTCCATTGATTTGACATTTTCAAACAAAACTTTCACCAGGTTGAGTATGCATGACCTGCCCTTAATTAACCCAACCAAAGCCTGGTCCAATGTTAGGAGGTTCTCCTATGTCCTGATTGATTAGTTCCATGGTATGTCTTTCCATGGCTTTGCAGATGATGCTGGTCAGACTTATGGGTCTGTTTTTACCTTGGTCTGTGAAAGGTCTTCCCTTATCTAGTGGAATGACTGTAGCTGTTCTCCATTCACTTGGTACAAAACCTGTATGGAGGCTGAGATAGAAGGGAGGTGTTAGGGGTGTGTCTAAATTGTGCTTCATGTTAATTAATATGCTGCACTGATGCAGTATTTTTAGATTTTGATAGAATTTTTAGGACTTGGTCTTGTGTGAAAGCTGGAGGGGAGCCAGTTTCAGGTATGTGTTGATGGACAGATGTAGGGAGAGAGTGATAAAGTTAGAGCCAATTTTTTCTGCCAGTATGTTTGCTATGTGTTCATTCTTGGTGTACGTAACATTGTTCTCAATTAGCTCAGTGCATGGCTGCAATGTGTTTTGAAATTGCGAACGTAACTAAAAAATACCTTGTGATCGTCTTCGGCTTGGGTAGCTATTTTAGTCTCAAACTTGGCTTTAGTGGTTTTTATCAAGCTCCTGAGTTGCTTTTTTATTTCAGTGAAAAGGTCTGTGACATTCTGGGAATTAGTATTCTTACTTTTGGACAAAATTATTTTCCTTTTATTGTAAAGCTTGTTGATACGGTTCCAGCATGTGAGTTTGTTTCTGGGGTTTGCCCTGCACTTGTTCCTACAGGGTACAGCTAAATCTGTGCAGCTGTTTCCATGCTGGTATGCTGTGGTGGTGTATGCTTCTTCATATTCAGTGCAGTCAACTGGGTTTGAGTACAACACAGAAGTTGCTTGTTGCACCCCTGGCAGCCCTGCATCACTAGTGCTATCCCTAACACTAATTGTGGTGTGCACAAGCTTGTTCACCTGCAGTTTATACCCTAAAGAGTTGAAAGACTGAGTAGGGGTAATTGTAGTAGGGTGCGCTGGTGTCTTGTGATAATTATAGTGTCTGAAGCCTTCCTTTGAAGATTGACTGGACATATTTAGGCTTATTCCATCTATGTCCCTTCAGTATTCCTTTCTTTGAGAAAGGCCCTCTAATTAATGAAATCCACATTGGAGTGACCAACATGCCTTCCTTCTTTGCCTGGGAAGCATCATAATGTTTTTAGTGGTAGTCTGCCGAAGGTCTCTTGAACCTGGGATTAATAATGGAATTTTTGTAACACAGAAACATTTAGATTTAGGGCCATTTTGCCTCTTAAAAGGATCATCTTTTCTGTTATCCACCTTTGTTCATTTGAATAGAGCATTTCAGACCAGACTCTTCTATTGCTCTCTGTCCAGGGGCAGGTACCAAAAAGCTCCGCACCTGCCCACTCTAATCTACTCAGTGACAAAGTACATTGTCAGGATTCAGCTTAATTTGGTCCCTCTGCTGTAGTTGTGTCTGTACTTGTCAAAAACAGCTGTACTGCACATTTGGTGATGTTCTTCGTGTTTCACTGTTGCAATAACATTTGGGTTATCCCTGCTAGGGTAGCCCCCGGCTATAAAGTAAGGCAGCCAACGCCATTACATCAGTCTTTCTTGCTGTGGAGCCCGAAGCCGAAGCAGTTTGCACGAGTGCCGGTCGCTGCTACCTGAGTTTTGTCTCCAAATTGAAGGTTGAAGTCCTAAAGCTAAGTACCCCATTGGGGATCCATTTTTCTTGCACTAACCAATGTCAGAAAAAGTTAACAATTGTCTCGCCTGTGGAAAGCAAATACCACACCGAGACTTCCACTCTTACTGGGTCACATGTTTAGGCCCAGACCACGACGTCCCCCGTTGTTGCTTCTGTGCTTTGTTCAACGTCAGAACTATCCGTTGGCTCCTTATTGTAGCCAGATATTTTCATTTACAGTCTTTGAATTCCAATATGGCTTCAGTAAGCCATCCGACAACAGATCTTCTGAAAAACATAAAGATAAAGACAGACCGCACAGGTCCAAACCTACCAACGACACTTCCGTTAAGCTAGTAGTCAGTCCTCTAGTACTCAGTGAGGTACTTTCGCAGCCTCTGATACCCGCTTCTGTTGATTTGCAGGCCACTACCGAGACCCTTTCGGAGTCCGCTATGCTGCAAAACTCTTCGACTAAGGATCCTGTGGTCGTCTCTACCTTGGATGGGTCCGGAGTCACTGAGCAGGCACCGGCTTCCGAGGAAGTCATTTGCACTACCGAATCTCGACACAAACTGACGTCTTCTTTCGTGACTACCATTCTTTCAAAAACGACTGAGTTTCTTAGCCCCGGGTTCAAACCACTCCCAAAAAACTGACTACCCACTCTACCTTGCCTCAGTCTCAAATACTTAAAATGGTGGAAGACCTTATCATGCTGATCAGGGGAAATCAAGCTACCCCCTCAAAAAGGAAAAGACATCTGTCCCCTGTAGTTTTTTCTGAACAAGTCAGATGCTTCTGACTATGAAGGCATGCAACTTTTCTCCACTTATAAGCATTCTGATGTAGAGGACTCCATTCCTTTTCCCTCTCCAAGAGGATTTTTCCTTTGGGGAAACCCTGCATACTTTAAGAGAGCATTTCCAGTGGGAGAGTCAGGACTACCCTCAGTCCAGAGAGAGAGTCTGGGAATTCTTAGATCATCCACAACACAGACCCTTGGCCACCCCCCCCCCCCAGTCCTGAATGTTGTGGGTGATGTTTTCCTTGAATCCAGCTTGACTCCTGACACCCTACCTCCTGCTCCCAGAAAACCTGACTGGTACTATAGAGTCCCTGACTAGAACAAATATCTTTTTAAAAATCAAACAGCTGACCCTGAGGTCATTTCTCAAGGGCCAAAAGGAATTAAAGCAACCTCTGCTAAGAATCCCACTCCCTCAGACAAAGATTCCTGAACGTTGGACATTTGGGGTTGAAGTATACACCTCAGCTACTCTTGCTATCAGGGCACTAAATTGTCAGTTCCATATGCTGAAATTTCAGCAACATACTCTGGAACTCCTTAAACAAAAAATGTCTTCCCTTCGTACTTGGGCAGAATCTAAAGATTTACAATGCATTCTGCAAGCCAAGTAACTAAACACACTTTGCACTGTGGTTTTGATGCACTAGAAGCTTCTTGCAGGGCAGCAGTCACTGGGTCTGTTAGAAGATATGCATGGCTTAAGGAACAACCTCTGCCAGACCATGTCAAATCTAAGTTGTTGGATGCCCCCTTGCACAAAGATAATTTATTTGGCAGTAAGGCAGAAGAGGTCTTAAAAAAGATGGAAGAAAAAGCAAAATCTATGCGAACAGTTGAGGATTTCTTACAAGTCCAGCCCCTAGGTTCAGTAGGCATTGTCCCTCCAAACACTGGTCCTTTTCTGCTCCGAGTAAACCAGTCCACCCTAGGCCCCGTGGAAACAGACCACCCATACACCAGCCCCAGGGAATGCAGAGAGCTAAGCAGTGGACTACCTCCACTTCAAAACCAGGGAGTTCTAAACCACCCCCTTATGGTAAGAACTCACAGTAACTCACCTCCCCCTCCCCGCCCACCTTCACTTAACCCTAGGAGGAAAACTCTTGTTTCACTCAAGCACCTGGGCCACCATAACCAAGGACCAATAGGTTCTGAACATTGTTTTTCAGGGATATAAATTCTACTTCCATACCCTTCCATCCCCAAAAGGATTCCAAGATCTGCCACCAAATCAGTGGACAGAGGCTCAAAAGCAAATCCTTTCCCTTCTCTCTATGAGAGCAGTAGGGCACGTTCTTGCAGAACAGATAGGCCAAGGCTTCTACTTCAGACTTTTTCTGGTGCCAATTCTAAACACCTTCCTGGTGATCCCAAAATTCAAAATGCTCACTCTCCAGCAGCTGTTACCCATGCTCTCCAAGGACGCTTGGCTAGCCACCCTATATCTAAAAGAGGCTTACCACCACATTCCTATCGGGGGTCATGCAGGGAATATCTCCGCTTCAGGGCAGGATCTCAACACTTTCAGTTCTCTGTGCTTCCCTTTGGCTTATATACAGCTCCCAGAGTTTTTACAAAATGTCTGGCTCTGGCCATTGCATTTTTCAGACAAAGAAATATTCATATTTACCCATACTTAGATGACTGCCTTATTCAGGCAGGCAGCCAGGAAAAGCTGCTCAAGCACCTGGCCTTTGTAAAGACACAACTAACCTCCCTAGGATAAGCAGTCAACAAAAAGAAGTCCAAACAGGTGCCCACCCAAAGGATAATCTTCCTGGGAGCAAGTCTGGACACAGCATCCCAGATGGCATTCCTTACACCAGAAAAACACATTTTCCTGACCAACCTACTTCTCTCAACTAACCACCAGGCCCCAGCTATCTGAAAGGAAGATCCTGCAAGCTCTGGGGTTCATGGCATCTTGCATACTAACTCATTGCATATGCCAGACTGCACATGAAACATCAGTGATACCTAAAGAGCCTTTGGTGTCAACACTGTCAAGACCTGGAAACTCTTCTGCCTATAATTCCTTGCCCCAGAAAGGAATTTCTTTGGTGAGCAACAGCATGCTCCCACAACAAGGGACTGGCCTTCTCCCCACCCCCGCTACCCACACCCTCACCACAGACGCATCAGACTACACTTGGGCTGCAAACCTGGATGGCAGGTGTGTTCAGGGCCAATGGAGGCCTCAGGAAATCCATCTGCACATCAATCAAAAAGAGATGATGGTTGTGCAGCCACACCTTGATAGCTTTCAGACTCCTTTCTCCAGGGCTTATCCTGATTAAAACAGACGACATCACTGTGATGTGGTACATCAACAAGCAGAGAGGGACTCGCCCCTACCCTCTATGCAGGCTGGCCATGACCCTTTGGATCGCAGCCTCTTCCATGCAACTACACCTGTTAGCACAATTCCTACCAGGCTGTCTCAACTCTCTGGCACACCAATTAAGCAGAAACTTTCTGGACCCACATGAGTGGCAACTCAACAGAAGTACCTTCACCCTAATAACTCAGAAATGGGGAACCCCGAAGGTCGACCTCTTTGCCTCCCACAACAACCATCAGCTGAGAAAATTCTGCACCAGGGAACATCACTGCATGGCTTGGAAAGTAGATGCCCTTTCCTTCCCCTAGGTCATTCTGTGGGTCTATACCTTTCCTCCTCTACCACTCATCCCAAGGGTACTGCTCAAAATAAGAGAGGAAAAACCAAGGACCATTCTTATAGCTCCAGACTGGCCCTGACAGCAGTGGTACCCCCTTGCTGTGCAGACTGTCCCCGCTGCCTCCATGGCATCTTCCTCAGATTCCAAACCTACTGACCCAGAGGGAAGGGGAATTTATGCATCCCAAATTGCAGACACTCAGTTTGGCAACTTGGCTTTGGCTTATTCCCTAAACCCGAACCAATCTGCCATTCTAAGTAAACAGGTTCTGGATATTATCCATGAGGCCAGATGTCCTAGCACCAGAAAATCTTATGCAAATAAATGGAAAAGGTTCTGCACCTGGATCCAGGCTAAGGGAGCAAATATGGCACAGCCCTCCATCCCTCTCATCCTGGATTACTTAGCTGACCTGTTACACTGTGGTCTCTTTCTCTATAAAAATTCATGCCTCTGATATTTCTGCTCATTTTCTTACTGAACAGCCCCTTTTCTTACACCCTTTGATCAAATAGTTCCTCAGAAGGGCTAGCAACCTGAGGCCCCCCAGAAGGGCACCAACGCCAGCTTGGCACCTTAACTTTGTCTTGGAAAAGCTCACCCTGCCCCCTTTCAAGCCAGCTTCATCTACATAGGTGACATTTATCTCCTGGAAGACAGCTTTCCTTCTGGCCATCACTTTAGCCAGAAGAGTCTCTGAGCTGCAAGCACTCATTGCTGTGGAACCCTTCATCTTCCATGCAGACAGGGTATCCCTCGGAACTAATCCATCCTTCATGCCCAAGGTGGTGTTCAGTGTGGCTCTCAACCAATCCATTCATCTGCTCACCTTCTTTCCTAATCCCCAGAACAAAGGAGAAAGGATTCTTCACTCTCTAGATGTGCACAGATAGCTCAGATTCTGTCTGGACAGGACTAAATCCTTCAGGAAAGTCTGATCAATTGCTGGTTAGCTTTGCTGCAGGGAAAGAAACCAAAGCCATCTCCAAGCAAACCATTTCCAAATGGATAGCACACTGCATCCATTTCTGCTACAAATAGCATGGAAAGCCTCCCCCAAGGGGGTCAGGACACACTCCACCAGACCCGCCTCCACCTCTGCAGTTTTCCTAAGAGGAATCCCCATCAGGGACATCCTTGAGGCTGCCACCTGGACATCTGTTCACACTTTTACCAAGCATTACCACCTGCCTCTCTTCTCCAAATCCAGGGCAGGGTTTGCCTTTGCAGTCCTGGAGGACATCCTAGCCAGCCCCTAGTTTCCTTGACTACCTCCACCCATTTCCTCAGCTTTGGGAATCTACCCAAATGTGATGACTGCAGCAGTGAAACACGAAGAACATAGTACAGTTGTGTACACTTGCCATAAATGTAGATGTTCGAGTGTATTCACTCTTGCAGTCCTGGTTTCCCTCCCTCCACCCCCCTTTACTCTCTTTCTTTCCTTCAAGGGACATATTGGTATTTATTTTCCACTGATGGGGTTCTTCCACTAGAACCTGGCCTCCTACTTTGGAGGCTCCTGACAGGTTAGGGCAAGAAAAACTGATGTAATGGTGTCTGCTGCCTTACTTTATACTACCCGACGACCTGACCTCAGTCCTCAAGCGACAGCAACCTACGCAGAAATACTAAGCCTCTGGTATTCTGGCTGGCTGAGGGCTACCTTGGCAAGGATAACCCAAATGTAATGACTGCAACAGTGAATGCACTCGAACATCTACGTTTATGGTAAGTGTACACAACTGTACTTTTTGCTCCTTAATGTGATATGTCGAGATAAAAGGCCAAAATCCAATCGAAATGGGCCGTTGCCTGTGTAATCCTATTACTGACCAGTGTCTCTGCGCTGCAGCAATAGATTCCTCATACCCATTTTTGTGGGAGTGCGTTGCCCACTTAATTTAATTTTTTTTCTCCATTTTTGTCATTGTGTACTCAACAGCCTTTCTTTGTGGCAGGCCCCATCTCATCTTTTTCATTTAAGGCATTGATATAGCTGTGGTCGGGTTTGTGCTGTTAAATCTGAACCCATCTTTTTCACCAGATATGTTTTTGGAATGGCTTTTGGTTTGAGTTTGCTGAAGTTCAAACAGCACCATTTTGCAACATCCTGTGCAAAACCCAGTAATGCAGATTTCCATGTGAAATTGTTTTTCAGTAGCACTTGTGACCTCAAATTTAGAAAAGTTAAGGTAGGCGGTTATGGAGGGACTCCACACCCCATTTCTTTCATTAATAGGTTTGGTGTGTCTGTGTGAGATCTGCCTGTATGGATATTTGGTTGTTTTAAGAGTTGATTTGAATTACTGGCTTTCAAGGTATGCTAATTCTTTACAGTGTCTGCCCTTTACACATGCAAATCATTTTGCAGTTTTAATTGTAGCAATACTACTTTGCAGGTTCTTTGCAGTTTGCATTTTATTGGCTTTTTACTGAATTCCCTTCTCGGGATCTCATGATGCCGGCATGTGTTAAGATGCCTTGTATGAGTGAAACCAGTCTTCAATAACTATCTTCCAGCTGCTTTCTTCGATGTAGCACTTGCATAGTCCTTTGTGCATACTGTACATTTCTGCATGCAGGTTCAAGTCCATAGCATCTAATCTGAAACAGAATTCAAAATTAGTCAGTGTAACTGCAGGTTTACCTGGGTTTGGTAGAACCTTTTCTATTGATGCCTTGGCAGTTCCAGAAAGGAAAACATGGGCAGTGTTAGTCCTGTGGAATGTAACCCATCTGAATATGAAAGAGTTGATTACGGTGCAGTTGTACGGCTGTTTGGTTTGTGTACCCAACAGTGGGAAATGTAGCAGGTGGATACTTGTGCATTAAATTTACTGTGGAAATGCTTCATTCCCTCAAGGGAGAAGAAATAAATATGGCGCATTTAAACATTTAGAAAATCAACACATTATCATCACTGGATTTACACTGACAGCTCTGTCACAAAAATTTCATCCCTCATTTCATTGTGAAGTTCTTGCTTGTCATCTCCAAAGGAATGTTGCTTTCTAACCCTGCTCTACAAAAAACACCACAGGACATGTCACAGTATGTCTGTCTACATCCTGCTGTTGAAGGAAAGAATCAACATGTTTATTTTGTGTCTGGACTTCATTCTGTGCAGCATTCTGCTCATTTCTCGATTTGGATAGGTATGTTTTTCTTTCTTAGAATTATGGCCACAGTTGAATAAAGGGTATTGTCAGTTTCAAAATATTCTTGAACATCAAATTTAAATACAATATTAATAAAATGTGTGAAACGGGATATGTAGGGTGCACCCTTGCATTGCACTACATTTTAATTGATCTTTCATTAGTTTAGAGGGTTTAGACAGTGACAAAATACATCCAGGAATTATTAGTACCATCTTCATTCCTCTTAGGTGAGTGTGACAGAAACATTTGCACCAGACAGTGTTTGGTACAGGTAGTCAAGTCATGCCTAGGTAACATAGAGTGTAGTTAACTTAGTAGACTGGGGGTGCAAGAAAAGAGGAGGCCATGAGGGACATATGGTGTCAGATTGTTTTGAATGCGTACTGTGAATGGGAGTAGCCACTGCGGTGGTGGTGGTGCTGCGGTAGCGTTGTCGCCTCACAGTTAGACGTTGCACGTTCGATTCTCAGAGCGTCTTCTGTGTGTCGACATGCGTGAATGGGCGTTTCTTCGTTGAAGGTTGTGCGTTAGGCCCGGCAAGCCAGCATGTAAAACTCTACTGCCAATCATTAGCGGACCGGAGTTCCGCTGTGGCGACCCCTAACTGGGAAAAGCCGAAAGACCGACTGTGAATGGGAGTAGGCAGAACTGGGATGGACAAGCTTGTGGAGTGAAGATTTGGGTAAGTTCAAGAGTTTGTGTTGTAAGTCACAGTGTTGCATGTAGGTTTACACATTTACTCTGGCTGGATATCATTGTTACATTCCGGAACGCCACTGAAGTAACATTTGAAGGTTTTTTTTTTTTTTTTCCTTTAAAGACATGAAAGAGAAATTAAAGGATTAAAATGCAGACATGGTAAATCCTGTTTAGCTCAAGTAATGGCTTTCATAGTTACCTGTGTACACGTGAATGAATTGGATAGATGTTCTTCATCTCACATTGCTGCAGTTCTTACACTTGGGTAGTCCGCTGTCCTCGGTCGGCCCGAATATCAAAGTATTAGGCTGACGTCGGTCAAGGCGCTTAAGACTGACATCAGGACGTCAGGGTACAAATGCGCATGACCGACGTCATATCCTCAGTCTTTTTTGCCGCATGGTCCGATGCAGAAGCAGCGTTGCAAGTGCCGTTCGGCGTTCTGAAATATTTCGAATTCGGAGTTTCAGACCGAGTCAAAGTTGGCTAAGTACCCGTTAGAATATTTTAGTTTTTTCTTGCCTCAGTGGTTTACCGGATGTCAGATAAAGTGAATAACTGTATTTCTTGTGGGAAGCAGATACCGCATAGGGATTATCATACTTTGTGTATTCCTTGTTTGGGGCCTGAGCACGACGTTGTTGGGTGTCGCTTTTGTGCTAGGTTTAATAAACGCACTATTAAGCGAAGGTTAGATTGTGCCAGGTTGGTCTTCGGGAAGTGGTGCAATTATAATATGCCGTCGGATGCTCCGACGCCCGCTTCTTCGAAGAAGCACAAAGACAAAGCAGCTAAACCCAGGCAAGAAGAGTCATCTGTACCGGACGCCGGTTCTTTAGAGGCGTCAGTGGAACCGGTGGTTCCGCCGGAGGCTTCTCTGGAGTCCCAGGGGGAGACTTTGATATTGCAGGATGTGGCCTCTCAGGAGGCAGGTCAGGCTGAAGGGGCTTCTCAGGTTACTGTACTCCCCTCCCTTCCTAGGGTGGTTAGGCCCTCTCCTTCTGTTTCCAAGGCTTCTCCCAGAGGCAGGCCAGGTTTAGCTTCTGTTGGTGTCACTCCTAGTTCAACAGGATCTGTGCCCAAGAAGCACATGCTTAAAATGGCAGAAGATTTAATTACTTAGAGGTTCTTTGCCCCCTCCTGATAAGAGGCCTAGGGTGGAACCTGAGTTAGGGAGTTTTGAGCAGGCTTCAGATGTTTCAGAGTCTTCGGCTGAAGACTTGCAGGAGTACTCTCCTTATTCTGATTCTGATGCAGATGATTCGACTCCTTCTGCTTCTCCTCCAGAGGATTTTTCTTTTTCAGAGACTCTTCATTCCATGAGGGAACATTTTAAGTGGGAAGGTCAGGACTTCTCTGATTCCAGGAATAGGCTTAGGGAATTTTTGCTTTTACCCCAGCATAGGCCTTTGGCTATACCACCTGTTCTGGATGTTGTGGAAGATGTGTTTGCAGAGGCTTCACTTAATCCTGATTCTTTGCCTCCTGCTCCTGTTAAACCGGATAGGTATTACAGGGTGCCTGAGGCTCATAAATATCTTTATAAGAGTCCTAGGGCGGACCCAGAAACTGTTAGTCAGGGACCTAAGGGGGTCAAGGCCTCTGTTGTAAAAATCCGGTTCCTCCAGATAAAGAGGCCAGAGCTTTGGATAGATGGGGAAAGAAAGTCTATACTTCTTCCACCTTAGCTATGAGGGCTTTGAATTGCCAGTTTCACATGTTGAAATATCAAAACTATCTTCTTTCTCAATTGAAGTCTAAGGTAGATGCTCTGGCAGAAGGCATTGAGTGTAAAGAATTACAAGATTTGGTACATGTCTCTGAACAGGTGGGTAAGCATTCTTTACAATGTGGTTTTGATGCTGTACAGGCCTCGTCTAGGGTGGCTGCCACTGGGTCAGTTCTTCGCAGGCACGCCTGGCTGAGGGATCAGAATTTATCTGACCATGTTAAGACAAGGATTTTGGAAGCTCCTTTACAGTCTGATGTGTTGTTTGGTTCACCTGTGGAGTCAGTCTTGAAGAAAATGGAAGACAAGGCTAAGTCTATGCAGGCTGTTAAAGATTTTTGCAAGTTCAGCCTCCAAGTTTAGTAGGAATTGGCCTGCTAAGGGGTGGACGTACCCTTCTTATGATTCACAGTCTAGGGGTAGATCTAGACGTGGTAGAGGCAGAGCTCAGAGCTCCTTCAGACCTAGAACAGGGAGTTCACCTGCACAATCTTCGGGTGAGGGCAGGGGCCAGTCCTTTCGTAAACAGGCCCAATGACCTACCTTTTCAGCTGCCAGATCCTTCTTGCCTGGCAGCACCTTTGGGAGGAAGGTTGGCACTCTTCAAGGAAAATTGGAGTTTGATTACCCAAGACAGATGGGTATTGGATATCATACACCAAGGTTACAGGTTTTATTTCCATACCTTGCCTCCTTTCAAAGGCATGCCGGATGTTCCTCCTCAGCAAAGACTAGAGGCTCACAAACAAATTTCTCTGCTGCTCCAAATAGGGGCCATTCAACCGGTCCCTCTGCCAGAAGTGGGCCTAGGATTTTATTCTCGCCTGTTCCTAGTACCAAAGAAGGGGAACACGTGGCGACCAATTTTGGATTTATCTATCCTCAACACTTATCTGGACATTTCCAAGTTCAAAATGTTGACGTTACAACAGCTTTTACCTCTGCTGGGCAAAGATCACTGGATGGTGACTCTGGATCTCAAGGAGGCTTACCTTCATGTTCCTATCAGGCTAAGTTGCAGGAAGTATCTGCGTTTTCAGGCTGGGACTTCTCATTATCAGTTGTCTGCATTGCCCTTTGGCTTATCTACTGCGCCCAGAGTGTTCACGAAGGTTCTGGCTCCAGTGATAGCTTTCTTCAGGCTAAGAGGAATACAGATCTATCCTTATTTGGACGATTGCCTGATTCTGGCCCAAGGAAAGGACGAACTTCTTCATCATCTACAGTATGTGATGGCAGTGTTAAGATGCCTGGGGTATTCTGTGAACGAAATAAAGTCCAGTCTAGTACCCTCTCAGGACATGTGCTTTCTGGGTGTGAGACTGAATACAGCATCCCAGATGGCCTTTTTGACCCCGGACAAACAAAAGAATCTTTCTCTTTACTTCCATCAATTGTCTCATCAGTCCAGGCTGACTGCAAGGACAGTCCTTCAAGCCTTGGGGTTCATGGCATCTTGTATTCTGGTGCTTCCCAATGCCAAACTGCATATGAGGAAGCTACAATGGTATCTCAAAAATGTATGGACACAGCACTGCCAAGATATGGACACTGTCATTCAGATAATACCTTGCATTCAAAAGGAATTTTTGTGGTGGGCTCAGGAATGTCACCTAAACAAGGGACTCTCTGTGACACGGCCAGAGGCGAGTCAGATTCTAACGACAGATGCCTCAGACAAAGCTTGGGGAGCTCATCTAAATGGAAAGTGGGTACAAGACACGTGGCCTGCCAGACTTCAACATCTACATATCAACTTGAAGGAGATGTTAGCAGTCCAATTTGCATTAATAGCTTTCAAGGATTTACTTCTTCCAGGGCAGGTGTTGGTTCTAACAGACAACACAACTGTCATGTGGTACATCAACAAGCAAGGGGAACACATTCTTATCCTCTATGCAGACAAGCAATGATTTTGTGGGAGACTGCTCTCAGTTTACAGCTAAATCTTCAGGCAAGGTTTCTGCCGGAGCACAGAACTCCTTAGCAGATGTGTTGAGCAGACAAATTATGGATCCCCACGAGTGGAAATTGGATCCTCATGTATTTCA